>NW_019397839.1:27924-31794 GCF_000591075.1 Eurytemora carolleeae | reverse complement strand
CCCTCTGTCAACACCGGGCCTTTCAGTGAACTAGTTATTATTTTCATTATTATTATTATTACTATTTTATTTTTATCGCTGAAGAATCCAGAGATGATTTCAAGGATGTACATAGCTAGGAAGGCTGAAGCGAGTAATTACCCCAGAAGAAATTCTGCGTCGGATCATTTTTCGAAATGTTTCCCGTTAAAACCAATTATTATTATCATTTTTATCATCATTATTATTCATCATCATAATTATTACATTAATTACCATTATTATCATTAAAGTAAAAATAATAAACCCCATGTTAAGGTGATAGAATTAAAACAAGACACTTGAAGAACTTTGAAGAACTTTCTGTGATTCTCCGATTTAAATTCATAAAGTAAAAAATCCTTAAAATTCTGAAAGATATTGAAAATATTAATATTTCAGAAGGAATATGCGCGCAAAGTTAATTGGCATAAATCTCGGATTAAGTTCTAAAAAAAAACTTAAATAGATATATTGTAAATTGAGCATTTTTAATTTGAGCATATTTTTGTAAAGGCAAAATATTTTACTTTTAGAAACTGAGGAGTGATTTCGAGGATTAATCAAGGATTGAACAGGGATCAATGATATAAATAAGATCCTCAAATGATCTGAGATTGAACAAGGATTGAACAAGATTGTCTAGGATGGAGCAAGAAAAAACTTACATATTTTAAACATTGACCTTTTTTCTAGGTTGGCAAACTTTTCTAGGAAAAATGTGTTTTATGAACATATTAATATATCATTATTGTATAAAGATTTCAATATTGTCTTTATTAAGGTTTTTTGATCGCTCATAAAGATAACATTATATAATTCCAGATGAGCGAATTTGAAAAATTGGCTTTAAAAATGGCAGCCTGGACATTCACGGAATAACAAAATATCAAGAAAAGGTGGGTGTGGGATATTTAACATTTGATGTTATTTTAATTATTATTATTATTGTCCAGGGGGGCCAGGGGGAGGGCTTAGTTGACTTTGTTTATTCCCCTACTGCGCCCTCTCCTGTTTACGCCCCTGACTGCCATGTATAGATATAAACCCCTCCTTTCACGCACACATTTAACTTCAATGTCTCGCCTTTCAGTATTTATTTATAAAAATAATTCATTGTTTGAAAAAGAAGATTTCAGATTTTGAGTTTCTCGGCTTTCTATACTTTGTTTTCTTTTTCCTTGTCAAACTCCCCTTTCCTCTTAACTCCTATAATATCCCCTCTTGCCCCACAATTTTTGAAGAAAGGGGCGCGTGCCCCAGTATCCCCACTCGGCACTTCCCAGTCTGTTAGCTACGGATCTTTGAACTTTTGAAGTCGTTTACCGTAATTTTCCGGACATGTCGTCTTCTGTAAGTATCTATCTGACTGCTGTCTGCTATATTTACATCTGATATACCAAACCAAATATATCAATATGCTACGGGAGCGTGATTGTCCGTCAATTATAAACTCCTGAATACGCCCAGTTGAATTGAAAAGTTTAAGATTTTAGCGTAGAACGCAATCATTTTTAATGGTTTTAGTAATATTTTGCAAATGTTTGTCCCTAGAAAATATATTTGTAATTTTATTTTTGTCTAACAACCATATCTTCGCGTGTTTTAGGGGAAAATGGGGAAGAAAAAGGGTCGGCGTCAATCTGACCCGTCCAGAGACGAATGCGAGTCGACTGACGAAGAAACGGTCGGATTAGAGATAGAAGTACAAAGCAGTTGTCCGCACACAGGTTTCATTGTTGAAATGTTTAGGGCCACGTATATATTATCAGAAGTAGTAATATAATAGGTCTGTGTTTGTCAAAATATACGCTGTTTAGTCCCAAACGGTTCCCTCTCATTACTTTTGTACACGTCTTCCATTTTGAATATTTTATGACCTTTGTGCATACTTGAAAACGATATATGAAAGTTTCATTTAGGAAATTGATGTATTTCGTTTTTCTATTACCCCCCGGGATATATTTTTTCTAGGTCCTTGGAATTTAAAATTTTCTAGGACCTTGGGATATATTTTCTAGGACCCTGGGATATATTTTTCGAGGACCCTGGGATATATTTTTCTCGGAACCTGAGATGTATTTTTCTGGGATATATCTTTCTTGGACCCTGTGATATATTTTTCGAAAATTTATTAGATTTAATAGATAAAGATAATATTTGCTTGTATCAATGTATTGTATANATAAAACATTTATTAGAAAATAAATCTTGTATCAATAATTTCCTATTTCCTTCGAAAATTACTTAGTTATTTATTTACTCTTAACTCCTTCTGTTGAATATTTCATAAATCTTAATCATATTTACTTCAGGAAAGGTCATATGAAGAAGGACTGTATAAATGGTTGTAAAAACCTAATAATTAGTAAATTACTATCTATTATTTCCAATTCCCTTCCATGTAATGTTGGATGCTAATGATTTTTTTCTAGGCAAAGCTGTATCTTTGGGTTGTATAAAGAAGAATCTAAAGATAGCCTGGGTCCGTGTCGGTCAGTGTGCTGTGTGTCTACGGGAGAAGAAGATGAGTAGCAGGCCGGCCACCCTACCCAGGGGGAAAACAGGTTCAGAGATACATATTTTATTTCTAGTTTTGCTATTAAATGGAAAGAGTTTTTTAGGAATTTAAATTGTTGATTTTTTTTTTAAAAGATTAACGCGGGAAAGTATTGCTTTTTTTTTTGGGGGGGGGGGGATTTTTTTATGGGAATATATTCCTCAGCTATATAAACCATTAATTATCACAAGCTAATCTCTGGAAAAATATTTTTTCTTGTCGTCCTGTATCTGTGACCAATTAAAAAAGTAACATTATAAAATTTGTATTGAATTATCTATTCGAATAATTTCAGGAGCAAAGAAAACTCTACAAGATGTCAAGGTGAACCGTCAAAATACATCCAGTTTCATTTCTTTTACTTATTATTTGGTCATTTTTATATCTTCATTAAATGGGGAAAATATTTTTAGAATCAGCCTTTTCTCTTGCTTAGAGGAGGGGTTACAGAATGTTTTTTTTTTAATATTCGCTAGAACTTTTTTTATTTTAAGGACTTCATTTAACTTTTAGTGGAAAATGAAAATTTTATTTAAATATCAAAATACAATACTTACGTTGATTCTCAATATTTAAAGTTACTTTAAACTTTTAACTCTGACGTTTTTACTTTTCCGTTTCCTGTAAAATGTATTATTAACTTTGGATTGATTAGAATGAGCAGCTTGAGAGAGCCCGTCAGGAGCAGATAAACGCTGCTCAAAAACTAAAACAGCTTCCTAGCAAGGAGGATTCAGTTAAAGAAGGCGTTGCGGATACCAAAAACGGTGTGGCGGATACCAATAAAAGTGTGGCGGACACCAATAACGGTGTGGCGGATCCTGCTACGTCTAGTGTATGGCTGTGTTTGAAGTGTGGAAGCCAGGCTTGTGATGCCAAGGATAAAGATCATGCTCTCACTCATTATAAAACTCCCAGGTCAGATAAGAAAAGATAATTAATTAAAGGGACTGTGTGTGATTTATTGAGATGAAGTCTCTACAATTAATTTAACTTTTAGAGAGAAAAAAGTATATTTTTACTTAACTTGAAGGTGCATGTGGTTTCATTGTAACTGAAATAACGTCGAAAGTCCATTTATTGTGTTAAATAGTTAATACCCAAACAAGAAAAAGTTGCATTTAAAAGTGTTTTTCTAGCTATCCATCCATTCTTGACGAGACCGCCACAGTGTTAAAAATCTCTTAAAACACAAATATGAGAAAGGTTTTTTAGAATCCAACAGGCAGTTGACAGATTATCTAGGGTATATGTTTTCTTGAAAATTCGTCCCCCCATAATCATTTTTACCC
>NW_019397839.1:21871-27872 GCF_000591075.1 Eurytemora carolleeae | reverse complement strand
CCCCCCCTCTTCGAAAATTATTTTAATCCCTATTAATATTTGAATTTTGATTTACTAGATCTGAGCTGCATTGTATATTCGTAAACACTGAAACCTGGACAATATTCTGCCACGAGTGCAACAAGGACATCTTCATTGACAGTCACAAGAAGCTGTACGAGGCTGTTGAGTTTATCAAGAAAATCGACTCAAATCCTAGTAAACACATGGCTAAGACAGTGATGCCCAGTATGTCTTTGCCTAAATTGACCGGGAAAGAGTTGAAGGATCAAACTAATGTAGCAGTGCAGGCTGGTCAGCTTCCTAAGGAAAGATAAAGTCAAAAACAACAAAAGTGTCTTTTTTTCCAAAAATATAAATTTATCCACAATGGGACTAGATTGGGATATAAATGTAAATGTGGAACTAACATCTACTTTTTTACTCTACAGAGGTTTGGTCCATCACCATCACTGAATTTTAGATTTTTTTATAGTTTGATGCGGACAAGAAACATCTTGCTTTTCTTATAACTCGACCTCAAAGACTTAATATTTTTGATATTATACAACTTCAACTTTTAAGATTTATTCCATGAGATAGAAAAAAAACATTTAATGTTTTTACTACAGTGGAACACAAGGACGATGACTAAAGATTTTATTTTATATAATCCCACAGTTTCATGGGGACCACTGTATCCACGTTGTCATTATCTTGAATATAGGTTAAAGGTTTGAATAACCTAGGAAACACGTGTTTCTTTAACTCCGTGATGCAGTGCTTGTCCCAAACCCATCCTCTCACTCAACTCATTGATCTGCAGTCAACCAAGGGAGCTAACTTTACTACTCAGGTTTTTTAATCATAATTTATTAATCTGCCATTAACTAAAATATGAATGTCACGCTTGTCTGTTCTCAATGTGCGTCCTCCTTGTACGTCATGATTATTATTGTAACCAAATTATTGCTTCCGAAAAAGTACGTCTCCCGAAGTGCATCTTCAGATCTAATTTTATTACACAAATTTTGAAATTGTAACATAAAACTGCCATTATGTCACACTGTAGTTCATTCCAAATGTGCGTCCTTACTGTAGGTCCTAATTATTATGCATGCCATTGTGAATGAGTACGTCCGCCTATGTGCATCCTCTTTTTTAACTGAGAATATCGATTAAGGTTGCAAGGAAAGTAAATATGGGTGATACGTCCGGTTTTCCAAGATTAGCAAAAATCTATTTATAAAAAGATTTGATTGAAATCAAAATTGATTTGATATTTCGTGATAGAGGGCGATATTTTCTGTTTAGAATTAAATATACAATCACATATCAGAGAACAAGAATGATAATATTATCCTTTATCTAGGAACTAGAGTGTACTGGAGAGAATACACTATCAGAGGACAAGAATGATAAAATTGTCCTATATCTAGGTACTTGAGTGTACTGGAGAGAATACACTATCAGAGGACAAGAATGATAATATTGTCCTATATCTAGGTATTAGAGTGTACTGGAGAGAATACAGTATCAGAGGACAAGAATGATACTATTATCCTTTTTCTAGGTACTAGAGTGTACTGGAGAGAATACACTATCAGAGGACAAGAATGATAATATTGTCCTATATCTAGGTACTAGAGTGTACTGGAGAGAATACACTATCAGAGGATGAAAATGATAATATTGGTAGTTTTGGGATTCCTGAGTTAAGTGTTCAATTAACCGAGGCAGGATTTGTATTCAGAATATACAATACAGGAAGCTCATATGATTTAATGCTTGGAATCATTTTTCATAATAGATTCTTGAATCATCTTTGATTGTTGTAGGAACTGGATAGCCTTTTTTGGTTTTTGTAATTAAACAGCATATGTCATTACATTCTTAGTTGAATACTAATATGAGACATTCTCAAATTTGCTCATAGTCCCCCCCCCCTCTTAATTTCAAAGGCCTATAATATATTTTTTGTGGAAAACGAAACCTGGAAATTCTATTGTTCTAACGAAAGGAGGGGGGGGGATGTCTCATGTACACGACCCTGTAAAAATTGTAATAAATAAGTTGCTGATAAATAATAATTTTGAATACCAATTGCCGAACATAAGGGGGGTCCTATGATGACCAGCCTCGCTGCTTTCCTTAAAGAAATGCACTCTAATGGCAAAGCAACAACAATTAGTCCTTCCCATCTCTTCGGACAGGTTAGGAATTAACTTATTATAATATACTTGCTGAATTTTGAAGAAGAAAAAAATATTTTTGTGGCTTTAGTTTCTCCAGAGCCCGCGATTTAAAAGCTTCGGCTCGAGCCGTAATTCCTTAAACCCGACTTTAAGACCCAATCTTCGACCCAACTCTGACGACAGCTTATGTCACGTGATTGACAGCTGCGAGATCTTAGGCTCGACATTATGGAGTTAGGCCCAATGAAAATAAAACCGACCTTGGTTGGTTTTAGTGGAGAAAGGCTCAATGTTGGGTCTTATATATATATATATATATATGAACGAAGAGCTTTATTATGTAGAAATATATGGATTGAATGAATTGGTCAGTGGTCACATCTTTAGCATGTAAATGAGGGTTGGGAAAATAATCGTGGGTATTTTTTTCAATGAATTAATGAACCTTTCACTCAGTTTTATGTTTTTTAACAAGTTATTGATTCAGTTAAAGATAATTTTCAATTGAATTACTGTTTAATGTGTACTAGCAATGTGTTAATTTAACAATTGTAAACACTGTAAAAGCTTGTGTGCAGTATACTGTAGTGTGAGCTGGTACGTTTGTGTTGTACTGTTTAAGTTAGTGTACACGGTAGTGTTACATATATGCAGTGTTAACGTGTAATGTAAAATTAATGTAAGCCGTTAACTGGGATATTATGTTCATTGTAATTGTACGTTTTTATGTTTTATAATATGTACTTTACACTTGATGCATGTTTGTACATTGTTTACACTGTTAATGTACTGTTAACTGTTTATGCACTGTCTACTGTTTATGGATGTCTACTGTTAATGGACTGTCTACTGTTTTCGAACTGTCTTCTGTATATGTACTGTGTACTATTTATGTACTGTCTACTGTTTACATACTGTGTAATGTTTATGTAATTTTTACTGTTTATGTACTGTCAACTGTTTGTTTATGCATTTTGTACTGTTAATGCACTGTCTACTGTTTATGTACTGTGTACTGTCTAGGTTGTAAAACAGTCTCCAAAATTTCGAGGAATGCAGCAACAAGACAGCCAAGAACTACTTAGGTAATTTGCCGAGAAAAATTATTATAAAATTCACAAACTCATGTTTTGGGGGATTGAAAAAAAAATCGCATTTGAAATATCATTAGTCAAGAATATACTTTAATATTCATAATATACTTGAGGATACATAATATACTTGAGGATAGAATCAAAGGGGTCAAATTTTTAAAAATAAATATACTTTGTCCCAAAACCAAATACGGTTGCCATAAATAGCGCGAACATTGTTCAGGTACCTGATGGACGGGTTGAGGAGTGAGGAGGTGAAGAGGCAGAAGAGCGCAGTCCTCAAATATTTCGGGTTGTCGGAGAAGACGGATCCCGGAGCTGTTCCTAAAAATGTTCGGAAAAAGTTGAAACTGTACGGGAGGACGGGAAACCATACTCTTCTAGATAAAATATTCTCAGGGAACTCTCGCTCAAATATTAAAAACAAAGATTAATATTTTCTTAGACTTTTTGTCTACCTTACTTTCTTTAAACCACTTACTTCAAGCCTTGTTAGCAGTCTTGGTGGTATTTAGATTAATTGATTTTGGTTTTTAGATTGATTGATTTTATAGTTTGATTGATTACAAATAATTGAGCCGGGTGATCTAGGTCAAATGGTGTCTACAGTTGTCTGTGAAGAATGTCATTATTCAAGTCAAACATATGAATCATTTCTTGATCTCAGGTAAATATATAAATAAAATAACTTTTAATTCAAGCTCAGCTTTGATCCCTTCCATGATCCCTTTTCTGAAATCAAATTTCTTGATCCCTCCCTAACCAGTTATCCCTTTTCTTAACCTTTATAATTCTTTAAATAATCTTTGAGCCCTCAGCTAATCTCCTCACGACCCCATTTCTAATCTCTTCTCTAATTTCTTCATTGATTTCTTAACCAAGACCTTTCCAGTTTCCTCCATTCCTTGATTCATTCCTCGATCCATTTCTTCCTCCATTTCTTGATCCCTTCTTTGATCCATTCCTCGATCCATTCCTTGGGCTTGATCCATTCTGTGATCCACTTCTAGATCAATTCCTTGATCTATTCCTTATCCATTCCTTGATTCAGTCTTTGGTCCATTTCTTTCTCCATACCTTGTTCCATTCTTTGTTCCATTCCTTGATCCATTCCTTGATCCATTCTTTGATCCATTCTTTGATCCGTTCCTTGTTCAAAAGTTTAAAAATAACTATTATCTCTTAATTACAGGGTGGCAATATTGATGCAATAAATATAGGTGGGAAAATTACACTGCCGCGGCTTCCCAAGACCTTGTTGGGTCCTTAAGCATCCCTCTGTTTGATGTTTTTTTTGTGTGTTTAGTTTACCTGTTGTTGAAGATAAACCTCATAAACCTCGAGCCCGGAACCCTGATCTAGTTCTTCCTGACGACGATGACGATGTGAGAGTCACCTGCTGTGGGGTCCAGGAGGAGAAGAAGTCCAAGGGTCAAATAAAGAAGGAGAAGTTGAAGAAGAAGAAGGAATCTCGTCGCAACAGGAAGGACGGGAAGGAGGAGAAGAAGGATGATACTAAGGATGATGAAGGGAAGATGAAAGAATCTGAACAGGATGCACTAGTCAAATCTGTCCTGAAAACAGCAGCGAAATCTGTGATAGAGAATAAAGACGACAAATCCATTCCAAAGATAAAATCTGTGAAAACAGAGACGAGACCTGTAGAGGAGCGAGTAGTGGACGAAAGCTGGAAGGACGGGAATGAAGAGGACGAGGAGGATGACGATGACGATGACGATGATGAGGATGGCTGGGAGTGGGATTACGGACATCCAACCAATACTGGAGAAACTAAGTTTAAAGAAAATGAATCTGACTCTGACTATATTGAGACAGGGGTTGAGGAAGAGAAAGAGGAAGTCCCAAGTAAACCTCTACAATCATTAAACCCACTCCCGCCGGAGATGATTAACCAGTTTGAGCACGAGAAAAGCTCAGAGAGAACTGGCGAAAATTCAGAAAATGAGACGGGCGCTTCTTCCAATGCTGACATTGAAGACAATGACAGTGATGAAAGTCGGAAAAAATGGGCCAATACTCAAGTTATTCTTCTCAACCTGTCAAAACTGGATCCGGTGAACTTAAACCCGGAGAACTTGGATCCACACATGGAGGAATTATGCCGAGGAATCAAACTGCTCAATTCAACCCCGGAGAACAAGGATACAGAGAACTCTGACCTCTCCTACCTCACGGCGGAGTCGGAGCAGAAGGAGAGCGGAGACAAACCTCCGCCTGGACATAAACCTGTTCCAGGAGATAGATCCGGGAAGAAGGTTTTGGACAAGGAGGAGCAAAAGCTGAGATTGAGAAACGAATGGACTGCCAGGACACTAGTCAGTTTGGCTCCCAGGTAACAGGAGTTTAAGTTTATGGTTCTCAACAACTCAAATTTTTACCTGGTTATAAAGCAGCAGTTCAATACTTTGCGTACACTATAATATGATAATCTTATGAGGAATGCATCAAGATTATTTCATCTCGTTTAAGAATTTCCATTATTACATTTTTTTCCTCATAAGATTATCATATTATACCACATTCTTGTCGGATTTACTAAGTAGCCAAATCAGGAATAATTCTTGTTATTGTCACCCATTATGTGGAATAATTTTAATTATTCGTGTAAAGGTGGTATAATATTATTATGCGTAGGAAAAAAGTGTAATAATCAAAATTATTGTTATAATATTGAAAGAAACACCGTGGAATAATTTTGATTATTCACCTCAG
>NW_019397839.1:11608-21535 GCF_000591075.1 Eurytemora carolleeae | reverse complement strand
TTGTACCCTGAGTAATCCATTCATGTTTAGAACTAGCTCTGTATATTATTCGATTGATTAATTCATTCATTCATTATTTGATTGATTGATTCATTCATTCATTCATTCATTCATCCATTTATTGGTGTAAAGGTGTTCCGGAGATGATAGTGATGATAGTGAAGAAAAGAAGAAGAAACCTAAAACAGTTTATTCCAACGCTTCAAAACAATTTCTAATATTCTGTCCTCCGATGATCCTCACTATACACCTCAAGAGGTTCCAGCAGACCCTCATGGGATGTAGGAAATTGAACAAACATGTAGCATTCCCTGTACTTCTTGACCTTGCTCCATTCTGCTCTAGCACTGCTCTTTCCATTCCTTTAATGCGACCAAACCAAACCAAGGTGGGCCGATGCTACTAGATTAGGATATTGTTCAATCATTTTTTTTATCCAAACTTCTTTATGCGCAAAAAAAACTTATTTATGAATATGAGCAGTTCTCTATGACATCCGCTAGTGAAATTGGGATACCAAATATTAAACTTTTAAAAATGTACTTAATCATACTGTCAGGGCTTTTTAATTTAGAGTTTGTTCATAAATATGTTTTAGGTGTACAATAGTTTGTACACAAATATATGCTTAGGTGTTGTTCAGTTAGTAAATATTTATGTTTTAAGCCGTTTTACAGTTTTTACTGGAAAAAATGTGTTTAGATGTTGTAAGTTTGTACATAAATATGTTTCCAGGTGTTGTACAGCTTGTTCATAAATATGTGTTAAGATGTTGTATAGCTTGTTTATGAATTTTAGGTGTTGTACAGCTTGTTTATAAATATGTGTTTACTGTTGATTAGTATGTTTTTACGTGTTGTACACTACACAGTGGCCCTGAAGCAATAGGTTTAACAAAAATGTCACCAAAACGGTCAACACGTTCTAAAAATAGGACTTTGTGTCTTAAGATTAAAAAGGAAATGTCACATTCTCCTGAATTTTCTTGTAAAATTGAAAAGTGAATATCTCGTTAGACGAGCAGCAAAGAATTACTTAAACACTGTTTTGGACTCGTGTCATGTCCTTTTTTTAGAACGTGTTGAACGTTTTTAGTGAGATTTTTGTTTAACCTTTTCTTGCTTAAGGGCCACTGTGTTTACAGATTGTTTATGAATATGTGTTTAGTTGCTGTACAGCTTGTACAATAATATGAGTTAAAGTGTTGTACAGCTTGGTTATGTACAGCTTGTTTATGTACAGCTTCTTGATGAATATATGTTTTGGTGTGTATACAGCTTGTTGAATATATGTTTAGGTGTGTATACAGCTTGTTCATGAATATATTTTTAGGTGTTGTACAGCTTGGTTATGTACAGCTTGTTAATAAATATGGGTTAGGTGTTGTACAGCTTGTAAATTAGTATGTGTTTAGTTGTTGTACAGCTCATTTATGAAGATGTGTCTAAGTGTTAGCTTGTTAATCAATATGTGTTTTGGTGTTGTACAGCTTGTTTATGAATATGTGTTTAGGTTTTATACAGTTTGTACATGAATATGTGTTAGGTGGTGTATAGTTTGTACATTAATATGTTTTAAGTGTTGTACATTTTGTACATGAATATGTGTTTAGGTATTGTACAGTTTGTACGGTGTTGTGGAACATTCCGGTAGATTGCAGGGTGGCCACTATACAGCCTTTGTCAAGGTAAACAGAACATTTGGTTTCTAATTTGTCAACGAACCTATGGGGAAATGGGGCAACTTTTTTCTAACTTAAATGGATTATCTATATATTAATTTATCTGTTTGTTTGTTTGTATTCAATAAACGGCTAAACCGATCATGCCCAAATTTTGTGTTGGACCTCACGTGGCACCAGGGAAGGTTTATGAATTAGCAAAGTTTATGAATGATTCAAATATTAGTCTCCATCAAAATTCGATATATCTTAAAAACTTAATATACATTAAATTAAGTAATATTTTTTAACCGATTTTTAAAACATTTTTTTTAATGAAACTGAAGATATTTTACAAAGCATCCTTATGACGCAAACTTTTAATAATTCGAACTATTTGATCTTGCAGAATTTACAATTTTAAATATGAAAGGTCTACATCATCAGGTTGCAAAGATATAAAATTGAGTTTGAAGCAAGTTATCAGTATCTTTACATATTATTTTCTTAAGGTCCGTCCAGCGAACACATCAAATAGAAACATATCAGACTTCTTCTCTCCGCCACTAAGCAGGGCGGAGGATATCTCTAGATTCTTGGCGGAGCTCCGGCAAAAATCCTCGAGCAAGGCTCCGCCGGCGGAACCCGAGGTTGAGAGTTTAAACCAGCCTCGGCGATGGTTCCACGTGTCAGACACTGCTGTCAGCGAGGTTACTGAGGAGAAGGTTCTCAAGGCCCAGGCTTATTTATTATTCTACGAGAGAATTTTGTGATATTTCGTTTATTTATCACTCGTCTTAATGTGAACTTCCTTCTTTGCTTTCAACTTTAACCCAATCTCAACCATTCCTTGGTTCTCTTCTTCTGTCATATCTATCAACCCCTTTAATTATGAACAAAAATACTCGTACTTGGCAATATGAATGAATTACAAATTTATTACCAACAATTGTGTTCCTCATGACAATATCTTTAAATAGTCATGATCATGCCTTTTTCTTAAGTAATATTCAATTTATTTATTTCAGTAGTTATTACGTAGGTTTTCTACTTGTCTAAAAACATTAGTGCCATAAGAAATTGACTTTGTCGTAGCTAGTCAATGGTAAATATAGGAGTACAGTACAGTACAGTACAGTACAGTACAGTACAGTACAGTACAGTACAGTACAGTACAGTACAGTACAGTACAGTACAGTACAGTACAGTACAGTATATGTATTATTATTATCCATATTTTTTGACTTGTCAACTTTTTCATCACATAAGTTTAGTTATTTCGATAGCTTTTATATAAATAAAAACTACTAGCATAAAAATATTTTGATGAAAGATTTAAAACTCTGAATTCGTTCTCTTTTATTATTATTATCAGTCTATTTGTTGTAATTATTATTGTTTTTTTGTAAAATTGTTAGCCTAATTTTCTTACATAGATAAAACGTATGTTTTTTTTCAGGGTTATATAGTTTCTTAAAATACCTGTTGAGGTGTGTTTTTTTTTAAGGGGGGGGGTCTTTTTTGGAGGAAATAAATAATATTTTGGGGAAAAGCATTATATTAATGTAAAAGTTATTTTAGGACCTTAATTAATTTTTTCTTCTTTTTAAAAAATTATAGAGTTATTTAAAATCTTTTTTTTTCTTGACAATCTAAATCCTAATCCTTTTATCTCTTAGATTAGATCCGCTGAAACCTTTATTTATAAATGATCTTGTCAATACTTAAAAATTCTATTTAACCACGTAGCTGAAACAATCTCTAACTTGTGTGATATGTATTAAACTGAACAAGCATGTCCTCCAGTTTAAAGAAGTTTGTGGCCTTTTTGGATCCAGCTCCTTGATATTCTACTTTTTACAGATTGGAAGGATAGGAAAAATGGGTAAACATAAACACAAACACGAAAAGCATAAACAACACAGGTCAGATATTTTTTAGAAAAAAGTATTTTTAAAAATCAAAGCTCGATTATTTTGCCTATTTTTATTCATGGAAAATTATAGTTGAACGTTAAGTAGTGAGTATACCATCTGTGCCCACTGCCCAGAACTAGCTCTTTTATATAATTGTACCCTGAGTAATCCATTCATGTTTAGAACTAGCTCTGTATATTTTTGTACCCTGAGTAATCCATTCATGTTTAGAACTAGCTCTGTATATTATTGTACCCTGAGTAATCCATCCATGTTTAGAACTAGCTCTGTATATCATTATACCCTGAGTAATCCATCCATGTTTAGAACTAGCTCTGTATATTTTGATACCCTGAGTTATTCATCCCTGTTTAGAACTAGCTCTGTATATCATTATACTCTGAGGAATCCATCCATGTTTAGAACTAGCTCTGTATATCAGTATACCCTGAGGAATCCATCCATGTTTAGAACTAGCTCTGTATATCATTATACCCTGAGTAAATCCATCCATGTTAAGAACTAGCTCTATATATCTCGATACCCTGAGTAATCCATCCATGTTTAGAACTAGCTCTGTAAATCTTTATACCCTGAGTTATCCTTCCACGTTAAGAACTATCTCTGTTTATCATGATACCATGAGTAATCCATCCATGTTTAGAACCAGCTGTTATCTCGATACCCCTAGAAATTCATCCATGTTTTATAACTAGCTCTGTGTATTATGATACCCTGAGTAAATCCATCCATGTTTAGAACTAGCTCTGAGTATGACGAGGCCCCTGTGCTACCTGCTGTACCTAAACTAATAGTAAAGCTGGGACCTGATACCCCGGAGAGAATAGATTCTCCCTCTGCTCTTCCCATCTTCTCACCAGACCCGGAGCATCATCATAGACACAAGGAGAAGAAGAAGAAGAAAAAGAAGGATAAGAAGAAGAGTCATGAGAAGGATAAGGACCGGGATAGAGAGCATAGACATCATAAGAAGAAGAAGAAGAGAGAGTATGCAAGTGTTGAGGACGGATATCCTGCTTCACCAACAGTACAACCCCCACTCAAGGTATTACTAAATATAGTGAAGTTTATGCATTGAGAAAAAATCGGGAGGATTGGGTTTTGTTACAAATTAAGTTTTATAAAAACTATACCGAAGATAGGAATTTTCCTGGATAAGGTACGGAGACCTGGCTTTTGCATGAAATCACTTCTGTGCCTTTCACCAAATGTTATTTTTACAAACCAGTTTCTGGGCATTCCTAATATGTTATTGTTTTATCTGAGTTCTTTAAGATTAAATTAATCTAGAGATCAATTAATAATCATATGCCGATCTACGGATTAATTAAATTCTTCTTCGATACCTCGTGGTTGTCATTAAACTTAGGAGTCGAGCAATTCTCCTTAAATTTTAAATTGTCCACACCTCCGACTTTAAATTAATTGTTTTCATGATTTCTAGGCACTTCGTTTGTTAAACTAACAAAAAATCAAGAAATGGTATTAAGAGGATTATGTTATAATTTATTCTTTTATTATGCGTAGGAAGAAAGTTTAACAATAGATATTGGTAGCTTGGGAACCCATGCAGCGTTACTCAGATACTCCCGCCGTTTACCCGCGCTTGGTCTTAAATTAGAATTTTAGCTATTTTTCCATTTGAAGGTCGACCCACTCAAATTAAAATCTCAAAACCAAGCTAAAAACATTCCAGTGGTTCTTATGAGTTTGAGGTAAATCGGTGATGTAATTCCTGAGTTATGATCGAAATTACAAACAAACTGAGATTAGTACTTATATATGTACTGAATATATTATGTATATTATGTATATTAGTACTGAATGTTTTGTTTAGATACCTAAACTGGAGGAAGAGGATGGAGGTCTAGTTTCATCTAAACGAGATCTACCTTCCAGATCATGTGTTTCCACCGTCAAGCAGGGAATCATTAATTTAGTTGTACAAATTTATATGAACACTAGCTGAAGGGCCCGGCGTGGGCAGTGGAATTTTTTTTAAAATATGTTTCACAAAAAATTTTAGCCCAATCGGTCCAGCCGTTTGACCGGCTATAGGCAACATATATATATACGAATGTCTTGTTTTATTATATAGATAAGGGTCTGTATTATCTTGAAAAATCATTCCCCGCCATATTTAAACTTTGGAAGTTGATATTGATGATATTGGTGTAGAAGTCTGGAATGTTGAACAAGGTTCTGGAACACCTGCTCTCCCTACTAGAGAAGAAGGACGTGAGCAACTTCTTCTCTCAGCCTGTCTCAGATACATTTGCACCCGGATACTCACAGATTATAAAGTAAAGTAGTATTGTCATCTATCCATCTTTACATTCTTTACGTTCTTTATGTCCTCTTTACATTATATCCGGTCTCTTTTCATTCTGTTCGTTCCCTTAACATTCTAATTCAATCCGTCCTCTTTTAATTTTATCCGTCCTCTTTACATTTAATCAGCCCTCTTTACATTCTATCCGTCCTCTTTACATTCTATCCGTCCTCTTTACATTCTATCTGTCCTCTTAACATTCTATCCGTCCTCTAAACATTCTATCCGTCCTCTTTACATTCTTTCCGTCCTCTTTACATTCTATCCGTCCTCTTTACATTCTATCCGTCCTCTTTACATTCTATCCGTCCTCTTAACATTCTATCCGTCCCCTTAACATTCTATCCGTCCTCTTTACATTTAATCAGTCCTCTGTACATTCTATCCATCCTCTTTACATTCTATCCGTCCTCATTACATTTTATCCGTCCTCTATATATTCTTGTTCAACCCGTCCTCTTCACATAAAATCCGTCCTGTTTGCATAAAAGCCGTCCTTTTTACTTTCAATCTGTCCTGTTTACATTCTATCCGTCCTCTTAACATTCCATCCGTCCTCTTTACATTCTATCCGTCCTCTTTTTGTTCATTGTTCCATCCTATTTCCTTGTTTCATTAAATCTTTTCTATTTTATTTTTTGATTGGGAAATTTACAGACATCCTAAAATTCGAACTTTCTAACCAAACTGACATAAAAAAAAAATATATTCAACTGTGTGTTAAAGATTTCTCTTCTTGGAGTTTAAAATGTTTGTGTTTAGGGAACCTATGGATTTCTCCACAATGGCGGAGAAGGTTGAAGACGGAAGTTACGAGAGTCTGGAACCGTTCCGACGGGATTTCGAGTTGATCTGCACCAACTGTATGCTCTACAACGGTCCCGACACCATCTACTACAAGTCCTCCAAGAAGCTGTTGCAGCAAGGACTCAGGGTTCTAGCTCCAGATAGGATTAAAGCTTTAGGAAATTTATTCATTCAAATTTTTAAAGAAGGGTTTAAAATATAAATTTTTTCTTAAATTAAAGAAGTCAGTAAAGCACCATTTTTAATCGATGGACTGGTAAAATGTTTAATCTTGCATTTCACAATTTACATTTGAGGTATATATTTTCTGTCCCAATTTATTTAGTATAGAAACTATTTGATTTTGTTATCCCTCTCCTATTTGAAATCGCTGGTGATATAACTATAATTGCCCCTTCATAAAGTGCGTTATCAGCTGTCCATACTTTGTTATTTGTATTTGAATGATTCTGATTTAGCTGAGCATATACCAATCATCATGGAACTAAGTGTTGAGCAGTTGGGATTCAATATTCATGTAATTATGATTTTTATTATTGTATTCCTGAATTTTGGAAATAGGTGTGTATATTTTTCTTTGTGACCCCCCCCCCTGAGCTCTATTAAGGGGTGGGAGGGGGGGAGGGGAGTGAATGAGATTAAAGGAGGAAAAGAGGGAATTTATTTCTGTATCTGCTAGTTTCGGCTCACACAGAAAACTGTTTAAACCCTCTTTGGGAGAGATTATTATATTTTTTCTCCCAAAGGCAAAAGGGGAGGAAAATGAGGGAATTTATTTTTATTTTCTAGTTTTGGCTCTCACAGGGAATTTTAAGCATTTTTGGCAACATACCATGATATCTGTGTTTTGCTTCAATTATAAGTATACTAAGATAAAAATAAGGTTAAGGTAATAATAAAGTAAGTTTGTAAATATTGTAAAATAACGTATTTCCTTTCATTTGCATGAAAATCACGCACAAAAATTCACGAAAAAAAGAAATGCTTGAAAGGGCTGTGCCACCCTGTTAAAAACTAATTTGGGGTTGTGTCTTTATGGGGGAAAGAAAGGATTCGAAAAGTTGTCTGGAAATAGGAATTTTAGAACTAGTAAAGGGGTTTAAATTGATCAGTTTTTGTAAAATAAAAATTTGAAAGGTATTTAAATATAATTACAAATTAATTAATTGATGATTTATATTTCCAGGACGAGATGACAGCTGAGATGTCTGCTGAGGATGAGAAAGATGTGTCAAAGGTGGGAAGTTTTTTACTAAAATAATTAACGATTTTTTTTCACTTTTTCTCCTTGATTTGTTCGACTGGGTAAAAGAAGGTTTTTATCAGGGTTGTCTCGATATACTCTTTCAAAAAATTATCTTCATTGTTGACGACTTCTTGTTGTTTTTATTGTAAAATATTCGCTGCTGGGAAAAGCCTCGAGAACATATCCATTATCCATTGTTGAAACCCCCTGTGTCTAGGTGATTGAGGAGATAAAAGGAAGTGTCCGTCAGCCTGGACCTGCTCGCTTTTGAGGTTTCTAAAATTTTAGCCCGTCCTTTACGCCGCTTTGGCGTTTTTGGATTCAAACAACCCAATATAATGGACAAATATGTATATATAAATATATGAATATATATTCCTGATAATATCCCCCCCCAGGATATATATAATCAGGTAAACTATATATGTATATATAAATATATGAATATATATTCCTGATAATATCCCACACCAGAATATATACAGTGTTTCACTAAACATGACAGTAGCAAGACGACTTGTAATGTCGTCTTTGATTGTTGTCCTAATTTGCTGCATCTATTTTTTAACCTAATTTTGGAAGTTAAATTCTAGAAATAATTCATTATAAAATGTCTTGGCATTTCCAAAATGTGGTCTGCCTTTTTTGTGCTTTCAATATTACAACTAGATATGAAGATTTCATATATATATTTCAAAAATTTTTGTTTTATTTAACAAAATTTAAATCTGAACGAAATTCTTAATATCTCCGGTAATATTGACAATTATGAACACTCTGTTTTCTTTAGTATTTGAAGAAAAAGTGGGCTATTTGTTTCTTTGTTATTTTTTTAAGGTAAATGAGGCCTCCGCGGCGGCAGCAGCTCGTCTTGCGCGGCGGAAACCAGGCTCACATATGGGCTACCTACGTCAGAAGCAGGACGGTACTACCAGCCTATCCATCGTCACACCAACCGATGGAGCGGCAGAGCGCGCCGTTACTCTTGGTCAACTCATCGGCCGGGTCAAATACGGCGCTTCGGCGCTGCAAGGATTCAGTGAGGACCGGCGAAACATGGCCAAAGCGTTTCATCCTATCTATTACGGCTCATTCAGCTCCTACGGTCCGGCGTATGATTCAACATTCGCCAATTTGACGAAACAAGAAACAGAACTTGTCTACAGTACATACGGCGACGATGTTGGCGTCGCCTACGCAGAGAGTATTAAAAACTTTTCTAAAAACTGTGAATACGCAACCTTCATAGTTGATCACTTGCTGGACATTCTCAGTGGCAATGAGCATAAAAAGACGACTAAATATATTGAGGAACAGAAGGCGCTGCGCGCTGAAGAGAGTGCAGTGAGGGCTGTGTTTGAAAGTGATGTAAATAATGAAAGAGTAGATTTTGAAGCGTTGAAGTCCCTGAGCAATGAAGGAATAGATATGAGCTTCTTAGATTCTTTACAGTCTCAATATTCAAGTACACAGGTAATCTAGGGATTAATGAATATGAATATGATGAATTTCTTGGATATTATTTTATTTAATAAGTGTTGATTAAGACTTACAAAAATAGTACATCTTCATGATTTGATGAATTACTCTGAAACATTTTAGGATAATGGAAGTCGACAGTTGGAAAACAACGCTGCTTTAATTCAAAACCTCAGAGATGTTCAACATGAACGACTTAGTGGCCCCCCTCCTCAACATCTAGGACAGGTATACATCCCCCCATCCCACAACCTCCCTCCTCAGCATCTAGGCCTGGTACACATTCCCCTCAGCATCTAGGCCAGGTACACATTCCCCTTCTCAACATCTAGGCCTGGTACACATTCCCCTCAACATCTAGGCCAGGTACACATTCCCCTCAACATCTAGGCCTGGTACACATTCCCCTCAACATCTAGGCCTGGTACACATTCCCCTCAACATCTAGGCCTGGTACACATTCCCC
>NW_019397839.1:0-11005 GCF_000591075.1 Eurytemora carolleeae | reverse complement strand
CCTCCCCTTCCCCCCCCCCTTATGATGCTGTTTCAAAGAAACCAGTTTTACCAGGAGCTTAAATATCAAGTAACACAATCGGTGTGTTTCATGTTTATTAAACTAGTTAAAATCCTAACTTGAGTCCTAACAGTTGTCTCTCTGTTTCACAGTTTAATGTTTCCCACTGTATTCTTGACTATTTAGACCAACCTAGTACAGCTGACTGGTCTCACTCGACCCAAGGATATTTTCCTCAACGGAAGGTAAAAAAATTAGATTTTCAAAAAGAGATTTTTCATGATTGAAATTTGTTATAATTAAAAAATATATATTTTTAGAACGTAGTTGTGGATCTGCTTCCGTCAAACCCCTCTTAGCCATTTGATTGATTGATTTATGGTTAATTTATAATTAATTGACGATTAATTGTTATTGTTGATAATTTAGAATAATGTGATCTACAATTTGTATAATATTAAATGCATCGTTTCATGTACAGTTTATGGACAGACAGTGAGTGTACTGCACTGTACAGTTTATGTTTCCGGCACAGAATAAAAAGAACCTAGACCTAATTAAAATATTCTTGATTTTATTTATTGTTTGTTTCTAATGTTTATCTTTTTATTTTAAAATGATTTAGTGTTAAAACATGTATGACAACCTCATTGGCGTATTTTCTAATAATTATTCGATAAAACCAGTGCTTAGGATCCGCATCTGTTGGAGCCGCAAGATTTTGGCTTCCTTAATCGGATTCCGCAGAAATATGCGTATCCAAGAGGTAAAATATCAACCATGAACTCCAAAAATAACTCTTTTTTACTCCTGAAACCCAAATCTGAACTGAGAAAAGAGAGATTAAATTTCATCAAGTTTTAGGATAAAAACATGCGAAAAAGTGTTCATGAAATTTTTCCGTAAACCTAACCTTATACTGAACAAACGATGTCACTGAACGGACGTCTTCAACTGTTGGTAACGTATTGGAGCTGGTGCTCATTTACACCATTACTCTTAAAGGCGGCTAGTTCGCCCTGTCAAAGTTTTTTTAAATATCCCATGTTTTCGTAATATGGAAAATTTATGCAAGTTTTAAATAGGTTTTGGTGCTTATGATAATGGTAATTTGATATTATTGATAAGTAATTTTCTAAAGTTAAATTAGGACATTAACAGCAAGCATAAGGAATACCAATGTTTAACAGGATTAAATTGTTAATTTCTTTCATTCATGTTTTTCTCAAGAAACTAGGATGACCATTATAGGTTATAATAACTGAGAATTTTTCAACGTTGAAATAAAATGTTAGAATCCTGGAAACGATAGTTTTAATGTGATTTTCTGGGGTTCTGTCATTCACTTGAGAGATACAGGTCTGCAGAAGGATCAAGGAAATGATGTCCTTCATGCACTAGGGTTTACAGTCTCGAGCCCAAAACTTTACAGAAGAAATTCTGCCGCACTACGACTTTCGGATTTTATATTGCATAACTTAAAAAAGTATCGAAATAGAAAAAAATTTATGATAATTCTGCTATTGAACCTATTAAAATTTAAGAACAACTTAAGAGAAAAAATACTAAATGGGTTCATGACGGACGTATTGGAAAAAAAACGAAGGCGCCCATCTCTAAAGATTAAACAATTAACCCGAAAGTATAAAACATTTTAGGGTTAGGCTTAGAAGAAATTCTGCCGTACTACGACTTTCGGATTGTATATTGCATACTTAGAAAAGTATTGAAATAGAAAAAATTAATGATAATTCTGCTATTAAAAGTGTTAAAATTTAAGAACGACTGGAGAGAAAAAATACTAAATGGGTTCATGACGGACGAATTAAAAAAACGAAGGTGCACATCTCTAAAGATTAAACAATAAATCTGAAAGTAAACATTTTAGGATTAGGGTAAGATGGATGGAAATCGGAAAAAATCAGTTTTCACCTTAACAAATATTTTAAAAATAAGAAAACAGTCTCAGATCATCTCCTTCAATTACCCACATTGATATATATTTTTAGAATTCATTAGGTTTTGTACTTTTTAATTTTGTCCGCCTTGTTATACAGTTTTTATTTTACAAAAATGGGAAAATAAGAAGTAAAATAAGAACTCCAACCCCTTAGGGCCTTTAAGATGAATTGGTTGCGGGCTCCCTATCCATAGATTAACCCATTGCACTGTCTAAAGCTTACATACTCCCCCTGTATATATCCAGCTGTCAGTGTCATCTACCTGGCCTAAAGTTAAATTAAAATATGTTTAATATTGTATGGTTTAATAATTAATTCTGACGGACTTTATCAACCTTCAAATACCAGGCTTTCTATACAACTAGTCCTAGGCCTCCAGACCACTCACAACTATACAAACTGATTAGCTTAGTTCATACGTGAATTAGTGGTATAACACGTACAGTGGCATCACTTTACCATAAGTATTGTACATACATAATAATTAATTAATGACACACTTAAATCATCGTATCTATCTATATAATTTGCTTGTCTGTCTGATTTTTGTATCCAATAAACGGCAAAACTGATCGGGTCCAATTTTTTATGGCAACTCACATCGTAGAGTGTTAATCGTTTCATGGATCGCTTGGGGAAAAAATAATAAAACAGATTTCAAAACTGTCTTATGTTAAGGTTTGCTTTTATCATATCTTAATCCTAAAAACTATCGTTACCATGCACGATCGTGTTTGGATCGGTTTTTTACATATTTCTTCTGTAAATGCCAAAATTCAACTTACAGGGTGTCCCACGAAACATGACAGTTGGTAAATAGTTTTGAGTGTCGTCTTCCATACACTGTATTAGATATTAAAGGCTGTTTGCAGTTTACTTTGTTTAAAAAGTCTTTTGCTCAAAAATATTTTACTTTGAAGTTAATTTTACTTTAATATGACTCCTATTTAATATGTCTATTATTATCTTTGGTATTAAACAACTTAACAAATTATGAAAGAAGACATTCTAAACTATTTACCAACTGTCATGTTTCGTGGGACACCCTGTAGTATAGTAAAGCTGAATAAAGGCTAAAACTACTCAACGATGAAAAATAGTTCGACAAAATTCTCGAATGATTAGAAAATGGGCACTTTTAGAGCAACAAATAAAAGCAAAAAGTTATGAAAAGGAATTTTATGATTTCTCCAGATCAAAAATATTATCTGTAGTTCTTTACTTATTTTTCTCTTTCTTCGGATTTTGAAAATTTAGTTTATTTTTCAAATAACCTAGTTATTGCTCAGTATATTGTATGTTCTAAAGAAACTTTTAAATTTTGGTCAGTTTTGTAAAAGTTTTAGTTTTAAATTAGAGTTGACTTTTTAATAATAGTCAAAACTTTTAAAGCTCGAGCCATATTTTGGTTCAATTGTAGCTAGCTTAGTCTCGAGTCTGATTTCCCCTATTTTTTTTAATTGTGACTAAGGTTTCAAGCGAAAGAGAACTTTTGCGAAAAAAAACGCAACATTTTCTTTAGTATTTTGCTTTTCGCAAAATTTTGCATTTCGCAAAATTTTGCATTTTTCGCGAAAATGAATTTTGCGCAAGGAAGCTAAAGTGATTTGGAATTTTGTGAAGTAATTAATATGCGAAAGCTTTGCTTTGTAATTTTTTTCTACGAATGAAAAAATGCGAAATTTACTTTGGAACCCTTAAGTGTGAACCTTCTAACAGTGTAGCAAGCATCTGTTCCTCAGTTTTTAATCTCAGAACCAAAACTTAGTGCAGGGAAGAAATAAAGTTTTAAAATTTAAAGACATTTTTAAGAATATTCCCAGCGGAAAAAAAATGCATAATGTACTGTACATTTTCTTGAGGGATTTACTTCCTGTAATTATTTTTTTGTCTAGAAATAAAAAAGGTGTTTTTCTTTGTAATCTGGGTTTAGATATTGGAGATATTTTTCCACCTGTCCTATATCATGATTACTGCTATTATACTGTATTGTGGGCATATAAAGGATAAGTAGTAATAGTATACTTTAAAGCGTCAGGGAGGAAAACCAAATAAATTAAAAGCTCACAGTTGAAAACTTTTAAATTGACTGAATGATATTAACTGGGCCGGTTACTGTAACTGAATCAAATGAATACAAGAAATAACAACACACTGGTTTTAAACTCTGTTGAGTAAACACAATCTATTTTTTTTTAAACTTTGGAGAGGTTGAAATAAATTTAATCAGAGCTGGGAACTTTTGAATGGTGGATATCGGGATTAATGCTTGATCTACTCTTTTTCTTAATCTCCAGATTAAATAATGCTTGTTCTCCTCTTTTTGTTAATCTCTAGATTAATGAACCGATCGGGATTAAGGATATCACATTCTAAAGTTTTCAGCATGTTAATTCTTAATTTACATTTTTTATTTTACTAAAACTATTAAATATTATCACTCCTATACACAATGGAACCTGTTGTAAAAAATATCGCATATTCATAGCCTTTAATAGATCTCCGAACTCTATTATTTCTGGTCTATCCCTACATCAGGCAGGATTAGATTTCCTCGATTATCCTTATTATAAGCTGTAAAACAATGTTTATCAACCAACCGTTAGTCCACAATTAAGCACTAATAAACAAATATAAACAAATATAAACAAATATAGTCTAGTGCAATAGACGGTAAAATCATTTATTAAAAAATAAAAAAACTATTTAAATTTTTATCTGTAATATAGTAAACCCATAATACTGTGAACAGTTGGACTCAAATTATGATTTTGAACAATGAGCATTACACACTGTCCCAATTCACTTGATAAGTTGATTGTCAACCTGCTTGTAAAACTATTTTTAATTTCTATATCTTTGCCGCCCAATGTCATAGACCTTTGATATTTTGATATTTCATACTTAGTTTATTTTATTTCATACAAGTCACAGTTTGAAACATCTAAGGTCTACAAAATTGGGTTGCAAAGATATAGGGACTAGAAAATCAGGGTTTGTGGCAAAGACTCAACTCCCTAGTTTTTTTGAAGAACACAGACAAAGTATGGTGTACAGGTTTATTGATCACAAGTCTGACATTTATCTTGTCAAATTGTTCACTTTATAAATAAAATCCTTCTCCGGAAATAGACAAATTTTACAAATTTTTACATGATAAACATTAAGTTTAAAAATCTAAATACTTTCGGCGCCTTGGTTGTAAAAGGAAGCATAAAATGTAATCAAATTATGATTCCTGAATTGCTTTTATTTCTATCCTTCGGTAAACAGATCTGTTTATTGTTTGTTTCTTATTGTTCAGATGAACAAATTTTAGACATTTTACATCGAGATATGTCAATGTAGAGAGAGACAAATTTTACATCGAGATATGTCAATGTAGAGAGAGACAAATTTTACATCGAGATATGTCAATGTAGAGAGAGACAAATTTTATATCAAGATATGTCAATTTAGAGAGAGCCACATTTTACATCGAGATATGTCAATGTGGAGAGAGACAAATTTTATATCGAGATATGTAAATATGGAGAGAGTGGATATTGTGGTTTATATTTAATGCTTGTTTGAAAAGATCGAATAGGAACAAAAGTAACAATCGATGAATAATTTAACTGTGATTAATTATTTCCTTTAAGTAAACCTTTAACTTGGTTTTCAACTATTTTCTTCGTTAAACGTAGAAAACACTAAACACTTAATAAGAGCAAAAATTTATTTCCTTTCAAATTGTGTTATTATATCTTAATAAATTTCAAATTTGTCTGATTTAAAAATGCAGTTTATATTCAGTTCGCGATCTACTGCACAAATGACTCTACAACCTTAGAAATTAAAATCTCTGTTCTTTTGTAAGAGATTGTTAAGCAACGTATTTCATGAAGTATATCGTGTTACCGCATGCATAAACATACGCTTTGGTCGGTCTGTGGAAATGTGCATTATACTTTATAAAGAAGTTTCTAATCTTAAAATAATAAGAAATATGATTATTTAAATTAAGATATAATTTCTAAATAGGTAAATATAAAAATAAGTTTTTCTTTAAACTGGTATTTGATAATAAAATATTGATATTTTCCCACAAGGATAAAAAGTTTTCAGATTAATAATAAACATATGACAGTCTGTCTGGAGACATTTAATATAGATCTAGGATTAATTGTATCATGAAAAAGGTAAGTTACTTAAACCAGACATTTTTAATAAAAACAGGGATTTGAGGGATCTCAACAGTCAACACTCTTGCAAACTCGTATTTTCTGATCCTAAATATTTGCAACCTGACTGTGATAACTAAACTAAACTATTTTATCAAACAGAATTTATAGTTTGAAAAAAAAATTTAGGATTAGAAAATATAACTGTTATTTTAGATGTTCATTTCAGTTAAATTCAATTCCATCAAAGTAATTGCTACGGTGTTTCTTATGCAACCTTGGAACTTTAGGATAAAAAACTTGGATGTGATTTTATCCTTAAAAAGACACAAAAATCAACCTAGTTATATAGTTATATAGTTATATAGTTATATAGTTATATAGTTATATAGTTCTTGTTTTGATTTTTTTTCTGAAAATGATTATTTAAAATTTTGCAAAGAAAATAAGTTTTCGCCACAAACTCTAATTTTTTAATCTCTTAACCTTTGCAACCTGTTGTCGTAGACCTATTTTAATTTATTGCAAAAACTCAATTTCGTTGCCATTATGAATTCAAATACATAACAAATGTATCTCTATAAACATCAAATAGAATTTACAAAGATGATCTTGAAATCGTCACTGAATTCCCATGTTTATCGGGACACCCTGTATCTAATAATGCATAATTTAAACCGATTTAAAATGTCAAGGTAAACCTGTAAAATCAATTGACTCCAGCCTGACTTAAAAATTTAAAGAAAGATTCAATATTTTTAATTTGAGAAAATATTTTTTAATAGAGATCAGTCATCTCTTTAACCTAAGTGTGGGGCGGGGCGGTCTACAATCTATTTTGTATCTTTTTAAGAGAAAAAGTTCCATATATCAAAAGAAACCCCCCACAACGATTTTTTTGGTTATTTTTTATAAAAAAATTGATTATAAGAACTTATTGTTAACTTTGAATATATCAGTATTTATGATTCCTCCTTTTCAAGTTAAAAGTCAACAAGCAGTAAAGTATTGAATCTAGAAATCTAAAATTAGTCGATTGGTAAATTTTGGCGAGGGGGGGGGGGTGAGTTAACAGTACAGTTGGCAAACATTTATAAAGAATGAAATTTTTGCCACAAACTCTGATCTTAAATCTTTGCAAGCCGATGTAAACTATGAACTATGTTATATCAAATAGTTCAAGGGATTGGAAAATTTAAGTTTGAGGCAAGAACTCTATTCCTTTACGGGTTTTTAATATACCCCAATTCAAAAAATAATCATGAACATTCCCTTTTAAAGGGACTGTAGGCGTAATTTCAAGTGACCATCTATTGATAGATGGCAATGTCTGATACACAATGTTGTCCCTTTAAAAGCTTTGTTTGATCAAGAATGAATTAGATATCAATGTTTATAATTATGAGAACAGATTTTTAATGGTTGTGGTTTCTCCACAAAAGTAAGCTGCGCATTTCTACAACAGGAAAACATATAGAAATCATCAGAAATAAACACTTTTAAATCTTCCACATTATTGATCAGAAAAAGTTTCAAGGGTACCGTTGTGTATCAGGCATTGCCATCTTTGCATGGAGGGTCACTTGAAATCAAGCGTACAGTACCTTTAAGTTGTGTGTTGTTTAGGATGGTAACTAGTATGCCTGGTAGAACCAGTAGAGTACAATCTCTTAACAGACATCAGAACGGTCAAGCTAGACAACAAACCGGTCGTCCTAGACAACAAACCGGTCAACACAGGTATAGAAAACTTAATCTCATCTAAACCAAGGGGATACTGCACAGAACTGGGGAAACATGATGATAATAACTATATCATAGTATCTTTTACAACCCGATGGATGTTACAAACAATTCAAACAATGAATTCTGTTATTATCTCTATACATATATCTGTAATAAAACAAGACATTCGTATATATGTCCGGTATAACGGCTGGACCGAATGGGTTAAATTTTTTAAGGGAACCCAGGGGTATCCCGGTGGTAAAATAGGCTAAAAAAATAAAAATAAAAAGTTCAATTTTTTTATTCCACGGGCAATGCCGGGCACTTCAACTAGCATCTTGTACAAGACGATATGTGTTACAAACAACCTTCAAACTATGAAATTAGAGTTCGCATTCTAAGGAGCTTTAGGAAAGGTTCTTCAAGACATTTTCTTCACGGAATTGACGATTTTGAAAAGATAAGATTATCGGACCGCTAGGATTCGGCTCACCGCTCAACTGAGAACAACTGATACAAATTGTTCCAGGGGGTGCAGTTGATACCTAAACAAAAACTAACAATTAAAAAATGTTGTGAACTTAAAATGATATTTTTAGATCCCCGTCCAGGCATACTGGTAGAAGTTCACTAAAGAAAACTCCTGACAGGTATACATCTAGAACCATCTATATAGAAACATCTAGAACCATATTTTAAATATTTCTGCCCGAATTTCTTCAGTAAAAGTGTTTTAAAAGTTCCATGAATACTGAGGAAAATTGAATTAGCTATGAGAATTTCTTAAGCGAATTACATAGTTTTTCTGTATGTTTTAATTTAGATTTCTTGTTTAATTAATTGCAGTATTTTTAAATGACAAGAGTGACGTCTTGTTCTTACATATTTACAGACAGTTCAATTTTGGGAAAAATCCATGGACTCGAGAATGTTTAAGATAAATGTTTTGTCAGTTCCAAGAAAGTATATTTAAAGAAACAATTCCTTTATAATATCTGAACAAACCTGACGTGAAAACTTTTAAATGAGATAAAATTAAGGTTATTGAATTAATAGTTGAAAAGAAGCTAATCTCATCAAATTTTATTTAATTTGTCAACTGACGCTGGATTAACTAATCTCTCAGTGGTGAAATCTTCAAAAGTTTGGCTTAATATAATGACTTATTCTAACAAATTCTGGACATTCAACTAAAGCAAATTTTTTAACTAATTTTCTATTTTTTTCATTTTCAATATAAGAAGTTGAAACCCTAAATCAGAAATCTAAACACTATATCAAGATGAGGAGTGAAAACGGACTCACTGTTTTACCAGATAAAAGCTCCATGTAGGTGTACACACTGTACATAACATAAAGTCTTTTGTACATAGTTGTGCTTACACTCAATATACATAGCTTTCTGTACATAGTTTAATAAATCTTGTACAATGTCCATACCTGTACACTACAGTGTAAAGTTCATAAAGCCTTATGTACATAATTTGTTTAATCTTGTACATATTGTACAACAGATTGGTTCATAAACATAAGAATGCTTGTATCGTAACTTGCAACGTCAAAAAAAAACATTTTAAATATCAATGTACATAAGAAAGGTACATGCAAAGTTATTTAGTATGTATATTTGTACACATGTGACATTAACCGTCAATAAAATTACGTAGAAAAAATAATTTAAAAATTCTAATTGTATAGATCGGATAGTTAATGTACATAATACACTGAGCCCGAAATATAAAACAAGATAGTTTTTTAAAAGTAACTGATGTGAACTTAAATACATGATAAGATTAAAATTTTACAAGATTCTAACAAATATAAACAGTTAAAAAAAGAACATTTTGTCTAATTTTGAAGTTGGCTTAAATTATCTTAGATTATCTTAAATTATCTTAAATTATCTTGATGTGAAACAAATTTAACATAACAAATGTCGGGGAAGTTATATTTCAATATCATGGAAAACAAAAATAACAAAATTGGAATATTTTTGCAATAGTAATTTCTCTAAACATTTATTGTGGCATGAGGCTTGTAAATATTTTATTATTGGGGAAGGTTATGAGGTATTGGAAAGGGAAGGGAAAATGAAGGTCAAGGTATAAAACTATTGGTCATAAACTGGAACAGGGGTTGGCGAGGGGATGGTAATTAAACCATAATACCAGAGTACAGGACGTATTTAGTCCAATTTAACCATAATACCGGAGCGCAGGACGTATTTAGTCCAAAGTTAAACCACAATACCGGAGTAAAGGACGTATTTAGCCCAAAGTTAAAGCACAATACCAGAGTACAGGACGTATTTAGTACAATAAAACCATAATGCCGGAGTACAGAACGTATTTAGTCCCAAGTTAAACCATAATACAGGAGTAAAGGACGTATTTAGTCCAATTAAACCATAATACAGGAGTATGGACGTATTTATTCCAATTAAAACATGAATGCGTGAGTATGGACGTATTTAGTCCAATTAAACTATAATACCGGAGTACAGGACGTATTTAGTCCAAAGTTAAACCACAATACCGGAGTACAGGACGTATTTAGTTCAAAGTTAAAGCACAATACCGGAGTACAGGAAGTATTTAGTACAATAAAATCATAATGCCGGAGTACAGAACGTATTTAGTCCCAAGTTAACCCATAATACAGGAGTACAGGACGTATTTAGTCCAATTAAACCATAATACAGGAGTATGGACGTATTTATTCCAATTAAACCACGAATGCCGGAGTATGGACGTATTTATTCCAATTAAACCATAATACCGGAGATGCAGGACGTATTCAGTCCAATTTGATAATTATTATCAGAGTACAGCCTACAGGACGTATTTCGTTTAGTTAAACTATAATAATACCCGGAGTACAGGACGTATTTAGTCACCAGTTAGACCATAATACTGGAGTACAGGACTCTTTTAGATAAACATGTTTAACTAAATAACTTCAAGGTGCTTTAAGGGGTTATTCCCCAATTGAAAATATATAAATACCTCAATTTTTTAAATTAGGATCACAACTTAATCTATCTTACTATTCCGGATCTTGTCCCAAATAGCCAGAATGATTCATATATTCAGTAAAATCAATCTGAGCATTTTCCCAAAACCCCGTTATTATAATATTTTTATGTGGGTCCCG
>NW_019397838.1:9658-38824 GCF_000591075.1 Eurytemora carolleeae | reverse complement strand
GACTAGTGAATCCTATGAGCCTCATCAATCTCCTCAAGTTCCAAGAGAGTGGTTTCTTTTGATTAAATTTACAGAGAATGAGAGAAGGATAAATGACGCGTTTAGCGTAATGGCAAGTCTGACTGTGACGCTAAAATATTCGAGTATTTTCCTAAATAGTTTCCATCCGTGTGCGCCACTGATATCAAGGTTTTAATAGTATCAATATTCTTACTCTTCATCTCGGTTACTAAACCATACACCAGAATAAATATCATCAATCAAAATATAAATTCATAAAAATGTTCATTCCTTTATAAAATTTAATTCCGCCCTTTTAAAAATAATAATAAATAATAAATAATTTGTTATTTTTTACAAAGGAATTCATTTACTCTCAGACAAATTAGAATCAATGGAAAGGAATTGACTCTTTGCAACAAACTCTGATTTTCAAATCCCTATATCTTTGGATTCCAACGTCGTAAACTTTTGAAATTTCAAACTATGACTTTTGTTAGATCAAAAAATATATTTGCGTTTCGTTCCGCAAAAATTGCGCAAAAGTTTTGCGAATGGAAACCCTATATTGGGATTAGAAAATTAGAGTTTGTGGCAAAGAGTCAATTCCTTTGTCTGAGAGAAAATGATACATTTTTAGGAAATAATCCCCCCCATCCTATATCAATTCTTCCCCTGAAGAATGAATAGCCATCAATCATAATAATATTTTTATTCAAAAAAAGGAATGGTTAACGGAATTTTACTCAATCTTAAAATTTCCCTTTAACCTTTATTTAAGCAGAGAAAAGAAAATGACCGTACCTTCCAATGACTTTTTTTAATGTTAGACTTTATACTTTATAGAATTATTGATGGCACTTATACAATACACTAAGCCAATTATGCTGTCTAGCGAAGCAACTTTGATGACCGAGTTTTGAAGCATGTATTAAAATTTCTAATCTTTTAAAACAAGAGTCTGCCCCCCCCCCCCCCTACCCCTATTTCAATTTATGTTAAATTTTATTCTAAATTCCTGAGGAGTTTGCTGTTAGTAGGGTAAACCGTGCAAGAGCCTAACCAACAATATTAAATTATTTCTCAAATTTGTTTAAAAGTTAAAATAACTTATTTTAAAAAATTGTTTAAAACGAAAAGGTTTGACTACTTTTGAACTTTTGCAAATGTTTTCCTATTTGACGGATATTTCTTAACAAGTCTTTTACATACTTACGAACCCCACAACATCTTTTACCATTAATGATTTGAAAGAAATAATCAATATTTTCCTGCACAAATGCATTCCGCTCCAACTCTAGGTGGAATATACAGGAGATACGGATAGCACAACGGATACCCTCCAGACACAGAAGAGATATCTCAGGTTCATCACAATCCTAGATAATCAGAAATTATTATCAAATCTGACCGAAGGTTTCTTTAAAAATAGTTTTCTTTCTCGAGTCGGAAATTACGCAGATTACAGAATTTCTCAGAAATTAACGCCGCCATTTTGTATTAGTCGCCATTTTTAATTATACGCGAAATTTTCATACACATTGGTTACAGAATACATTTGTGTAATAATTAGAGTTAACATTTACATACTTGAAGGCCAACACTGAAGGCAGCAAGGAGAGGTGTCCAGGCAATCTTAAACATATGCTTGACATAGATTTCATCTGTTGCGGTTGTGAAATTCTGCTTCACATGACTGGCAGACTCCATCAAGGCCTATTTTCATATCATTTATTGGATTGGTTTAAATGCTAAAAAGTCAAATGTATAAGATGTACATTTGAGAAGTATTTTAAGAATGAAGAGACGTGACTTCGAGTGACCCTGCAATATTTTAAGGGCATGTTCAATTTACAATGGTATCCTTTAAACCTTCATATGATAAAGGATGTGGGGAGATAATCTCATTTTCCATCTGAAATATAAGTGCCGAGAAACTCAAGTACACTCTACAGTTTACACTTGAGTCGAGTCGAGATCAGGACATTGTGAATAGGACATTCAACTCTTTACGTCCCTTTAAAAAATTCAAACCGTAGCTGAATTCCGGATCAGTTTACGATTAAATAAATGGATAGATTTCCTTGGCGGTTTGACTGATACTCTCCAGTTCTATATTCCACAGCAGTTGCTTCTTCTTCTGGTCAATAGATTTACCCTAGAATTATTTAATTATCAAAATATTTAATTAAGAAAAAACTATCAAACTACTATTAACTGGGTCGTAAGAGAATTTTGTTTATAGTATATATCTCGAAAAATGCAAAGTCGCGCGACATTTCTTCTGGAATCTTGGGCTTAAGTCTTTCAAGTTTGCATGTAAGACTTTGTCCAAGACTTTGGTCTTAGATTGTCCTTCAGATCTACCAATCCAAAATTAGTGACCAAAAATAACTCCGTAATTTACTTATAAACAATAATTCTAGATTTCTATAATTCCAAACCCTTCATTAATATCTCTGGGATTTGATTTTTTTTGAGATCTACAATCCTTTCCAAACCCTTCATTAATATCTCTGAGATTTTACTTTTTGAGATCTACTTTCCTTTCCAAACCTTTCATCTATATCTCTGAGATTACCTGGTTAACTTGTAGAGATATACTATCCTTTCCAAACCTTTCATTTATATCTCTGAGATTTTACTTTTTGAGATCTACTTTCCTTTCCAAACCTTTCATCTATATCTCTGAGATTACCTGGTTAACTTGTAGAGATATACTATCCTTTCCAAACCTTTCATTTATATCTCTGAGATTACCTGGTTAACTTGTAGAGATATACTATCCTTTCCAAACCTTTCATCTGTATCTCTGAGATTACCTGGTTAACTTGTTGAGATCTACTATCCTTTCCAAACCTTTCATCTATATTCTGAGATTACCTGGTTAACTTGTTGAGATCTACTATCCTTTCCAAATCCTTTCATCTTTATTTCTTCACACATTTAACAATAAATTAAACGATTTGTGATTTATAATTTGTTTCCAGGGTTTATCCCTTGATTGCCCAAGCTGAGAGCAATATTATTTTAAGTATATCAAACTAAAGAAAAATGTTGAGAAAAAAACTTCTAAAACCGCTTTAAGGTAGAATATTAGAAGAAAAATATGACAGCATAAAAAATAATTTATGACCAATTTCATGTACAAATCATTCCCCCCCCCCCCATTCTGATATTTTTTCAATAGTTGAATCTTGTTTTATTGTTAGTTCCTGATTCTTCAATCTGATCGTAAATACTGGAAAGGTATTCAGGTGGTAGATCCTCGGAATCGTTTATTCCTCGATTATTCCTGATAAATGCTTCTTTACTCATCTTATGCTTCACCTATATTCCAGATACAACTTCAAGGATAATAATAATTATACGAGGCGAAGCGGAAACAATTCTAAAAGATAATAATTTTTATATGGTTTAGTTCAACTTAATTGTTTCTTAAAAGTTTCGGAAATTATTCAACCTGGAAGACCTTGGAAAATATATACTCCTCTCAACTCGAGGGTTTTTATCTTTAGAAGATTTAAATAAGCAAGAAGTAAAAAAAAACAGGAAAGCTTGATTTCATATATTCTATAAAATAATCTAAATGAGGAAAATTAGTTTGAATTAGTTGTTCAAGGGTGCCTGGGCGGAGTGTAGATCGGTTGTTAACATTATTATGGAGAAGGCCAGAACATACGCAGTGTCAGCTGACGCAAATATTCCCTAGAAAATACGCAATTAAGTTGGAAAATTCTTGCAAAATAATAATAATATCAAGATCTGAAAGGCCCGTACTCGATATGGCGCCTAAATATATATAGGTCCCAAATCCTATGTGAAGATCCTTACAAGGAATATACTCCTTACCTGATTTGGATTGCACTCGCAGTATCTTGACGCAAACTTCTCCATGAGACGATCAACTTTCTGCGCCTCTCCAGGAAGTCGGAATCCTTCCAGGAAAAATCTAGAAAAAATCCAATAAAAGGAATTGTTCACGGAAATTTAATAACTGCCACATGCAATTGAAAACGATTAAATCAAAACAGAGCAGACTTTAAGGGTTGTTCTACTCACATCTCTCAACATCTATCGAAGAGAAATCTTTGTTTATCCATCTTAAAGTTGAGTGTTTAAATTTTTTTTTACGAGAGAGTTGATTTCTACAATACAAACTAACAAGAAAATGTCAACACAATTTATAAGATTTCAAAATAAGTTTTTCAACATTGTTCATCCAATAAAGATTAAAATATTATGTTAGTCTCCTAACGTCCATACAGGATAAAAATTGTTAAATTACCCAACCTGAGAGCCTGCACCAAGTCCTTCCCAGAGAAGTCCAACATGTCCACGTAGGTGTACATCACGGACCTGTTGAAGGGATCCGGGTCTCCCAGGAAGTCTCCAATGATTGTCCTGTCTAAACGCATATCGTCCTTGCTCAGAAACTCTGCCACCTCTTTCACTTCTGTTCCTAAACACACAAGTTGGATTTATGAAGAAATAAAATACATATAAAACTGGATCACTCAAAAATCCACCTACACATAACCAAAAATTAAAATTTTCCCCTTTGAATCTTGATTTTTATTTAGGGTGAGGGGGGCGAATAAGAAAGGATTGGATGTAGCAAATACCTACTCCATAACAATTTTACTCAAAACATATCTATCCAGGTCTACCCGTTACCAAGATCAACCAGGACTAATTCTCCGATTCCACACAAGCAATATCTCAACCAGGCTTAACACTCCGGTTTTAAAGGACACACAGTCCAAATCTCAAGTCGTATAACTCAGCGAGGCCCCAAGCTATTTTTCAAGCTATATTCGATTCAATTGTCAATTATCAAGGCAAAATCTAGCTCGTATGTTTCAACGAGAACCCAAGCTATCTTTCAAGCTATATTCGATTCAATGCTAAATCAACTAGCAAAGATCTCCGCTCGTATGTTTCAACGAGAACCAAAGCTATCTTTCAAGCTATATTCGATTCAATGCTAAATCAACTAGCAAAGATCTCCGCTCGTATGTTTCAACGAGAACCAAAGCTATCTTTCAAGCTATATTCGATTCAATGCTAAATCAACTAGCAAAGATCTCCGCTCGTATGTTTCAACGAGAACCAAAGCTTTGTTCCAAGCTTACTATGCTTCTGATAACGTAATCAAAAGCAGAGTCTCAATCAACTCACTTTATTCAATAGCTTAAGGTTACAAGGTTAACAGAAATTGACGTAATTCAATTCATACGATGTTAATGGTATCACATAATTAAGACCATCGTATTTGTATTTATCGCACAATTTATCGTACATATTAAAAGGATTAAAAGAGAAAAGATCTAACGCAGTAAATTTATCTCTGCGCATATTTTATAGCTTATGTCGCATGATTTAAGCAAATCATGTTAAGTTTTCAATTGAAACGCAGTTTCAATGAATAATATCATTATGTCTAAGTTAAAAACACAAAATAATTTATGATTTACAACGTACTGCAAGTTTACAGAATATAATGTTTACGCACTTTTTGCTGTATAAATTCTGTTATATCCGGCCCCACACCACTACAAAATAAAAATATAATTGGTGAATATTTGTGATGACAATGATAAAAACACCCCCCGCTATAACCCTGTAAAGACTAAACCTACCCACAAGTCCACGCTTCTGTAGAAAATCTAATCCTTTCTTAGGTTTCTGATTAAACATATTAATCCCGTGTTCCAGGATCTCCTTCTGCTGTTTCAAGCTCTGGATCTTCTCCACATCCTCCTTACTCAGCTCACTCGAGCTACTGCTACCCTTCAGCTTATCCTAACCAACAAATATAAGAACAAAGGAAATCAAATAAAATATGGCTTTAAGGGAGGTCCTACAATACAGAAGTTAAACTCGAGATGACTTTTATTCTTTGATGTTGCTGGTTTTTGTTGTTGACGACCCAACTTGTGGATCGTCTAGGATCTCGTAAATCTCTATTTGAAGAGCTTAGACCCGACATCGGAGCCATATCCCGCTACTTTGAAATGTTAACTATGATCAGGCGAAAAAAAAGGGTTAAATAATTAATTCCTGAATATTTACCCAGATTTAAATGAAAATAGCCTGGTCCTTGGTTAAAGCTTGAGCAAATTCTCTCAAGATTTAAAACTGAAACTAGCATAAGTGCCCGGCGTTGCCCGTGAATTTTAAAAAAGAAACGAGTTTTTAAAAAATCGATTTTTGAACAAAAAAATTAGAATTTTTTAACCTACCCCTCGGCCATTCGGTCCAGCCGTTTGACCAGCTATAGCGGACAAATATATATATATATATATTTATTAGCGAAGAGCTGTATTATATAGAATACCAGCTGTTTAACAAAACTTATGTTATTTAAATTCCCAAATAAATATTTGTTGTTTAGATTCCTTGTCTGATTTATGATCTGAAGATAGATTACTCTGAGTATGCGGACTGACATACAAATCCTGAAATTATTATTATTATTAACATTATACTTCAACCAACAGTCAAAGTACATATCCTGTAGGTCAATATATTTATGTTACGTTGAGCTCAAAAGAGATTTTATAATGATGGAAGAACTAATACAAAGAATGACATATTGCCCGTCCTTCCTCGCGTACTGATATAATGACATATAACGGGTGGCCTGGGAACAACCCATGGTTCATTGACAGGACCCCCCCCCGTCCCCTACTTCTTCTTCGGATCTGGAAATTAAATAATTAGGATATGAAAGCAACAATATAATTGTACTGCAGTTTGTGGAAGGACACTAAAGTAAATTGTGATATAAACCAATTATTTCTGGGATAAAGCGTCATTTCTTTAATAATGATATTTTCTTCCTTGGTTTATTTCGTATATTAAAGATGGCGAAAAAAAACCTAAAATCATTTAGATATGAACAGTACACAGGATATTCTTGACGTCTCTAAAAATCGCAATTTTTTTTAGCAAAGCAATTATCTAAAAGAGATTAGTTAAATTTGACCTTAATCCACTCCACCATACATTTGAGAATAGCAACCAGGCATTCCAACCCTTTTATTCGGATAGATTTCTCCTAAACAAGACACATTAAAACTGGATTTAAAATATAAAAGAATGTTTGAAAAAAAGTACAGGAGACACAAATCAAAGTATAAGGAAAATATTTTTCAAGATTATAATAAAGAATTTAATTTCTAGCAAAAATCAACAAAGTAAAAAATTAGTGTTTATACAAAAACAATTCGTTATTATCATTTTTATCAAAATAAGGGAGGTTCACATTGCACATTGCACACTGAACATTGCACATTGCATGTTTAAAAATAAGAATAATTAACCTGTATCATGGTCACCCCAAGGTCCAGTGCTGCTCTACCCTGACCTAGCTTGGACAGGTTGTTGATTAACCTCTCGAATATATTGGCAGCGGCCAGGTCGCAGTCGTAGTTCACGTAGATGTCGACAACACTCTGGGAGTCGTCGCAAATACGGGTTAGTGCCTAGGTTTTAAACTATATGAAGGGGGGGAAATTATTTTCGAAATTTCGGGAGGAGGGTTGTATGAAAAACCTCTTTTTGCTACTTTTTATCCAAATTTTCATTTATTTTCCCCATTTCAGCGAATAAACCCGTAAACAAATGTTGCTCCACACAGAGCTATCTAACATTTTAAAAAAAAATCAGGGGGGGAGTACGTAAATATTCACTCCTGGTCAAGATTATGTGCACACGTCACCCAAAAATAAATAAATAAAGGGGAAAACTCCCTAGCGCTAATTCCCCTGCCGCTGAAGAAGAGGTTTAGGAAATTCTGGATAACCCCGTAATTCACTAGAGAGAAACCGCAATTAAAAGATTAAATTTCCAGATAGAACAAAGTTTTAAGAAGCACCTTATAGATTCAGACATGTAACTTTCTAAATGGAAGGTCACTAATCACTTTAAATGGAGGCTTACTAATCACTTTAAACGGAGGGTCACTAATCACTTTAAATGGAGGGTCATTAATCCCTTTAAATGGAGGCTCACTAATCCCTTTAAATTGAGGGTCACTAATCACTTTAAATGGAGGCTTACTAATCACTTTAAACGGAGGGTCACTAATCACTTAAAATGGAGGGTCATTAATCCCTTTAAATGGAGGCTCACTAATCCCTTTAAATGGAGGGTCACTAATCACTTTAAATGACATCGACAAGCCTTTTAAAGTTTGTATGTAAATTATCTACCTGTATGACAAGCCATTTATGTTGAAAGCTAGAAGTATTGGTTTCCAAAATATTTAAGAATATCTCCTGAATATTCAAATCAAATTTTAATTTTAATATTTATTGGGAAATGATTCTGATTCTTTCATATGGTGTTAGGTTTTTTTCCCAAAGGCATTTTCCCAAAGCATTTTCCCAAGGGTGACTTTTCAATTGACATTTTTCTATATGGAAACTTCCCAAATGTACAATTTCCCTAGCAGCAACTTCCCAAAGGTTATGTTAGGCTTTCTGAGGCGCCGCAGGCTGCAGTTGTGGGCCAAGGGTTGCGGCTAGGATGGGCTAGGGGGCCAAGCGCTACGGTTATACAAGATGGGGCAGAGCGCTGCAACTAGGACAGAATTGGGAAGTTGCCGCTTGGGAAATTGTACATTTGGGAATATCACTGGGGAAAATACCATTGGAAAGTTGATGCTTGGGAAAATGCATTTAAGAGAGTAATTAACATCTTTAATATGAAACACAACGAAATTTTAAAATTAAAACCTAGAGGAAACTGTAAGGCTACATGTTTTTAATGCAGTAGACACATATCTGTATGTATCATAAAATCAGGATTTTGATTTAAGAATCTCCATGTCCCATAATAAGTTAAAATGATTTTCCTTGAAGAAAATCTCAATTTGAGATTTGAGATGTGTTTTAAACTTGATGAGGAGGGAGAGGAAGATATCCAGGCTCAACTCAAACACCTCGTTCACGTTGGAAACTCCGTTCTACATCAACATCAACATCAACATCAACATCAACATCAACATCAACATCAACATCAACATCAACATCAACATCAACATCAACATCAACATCAACATCAACATTCAAAATAAAGATTATTGATGAAAATATAAACTAATGATTAAAATGGCGATGATAACAATGGAAGCATGATGTCAATAATGATGAGTATGACAATATGATGACAATTCCAATGATGAGAATGTCTATGCTGACAAAATCGATGAAACGATGCTTATCATACCGGTAAAAATGATCGGGGATGATTATGCCAATTATGACATTGTCAATTATAATAATAGCACTGCTAAAGTTCGTAATAATAATATTGACTCCAATAATAAAGACAATACAAGAAAAATTAAAATAACAATAACATTCAATAATTTAACGCTTACCTTAGATAAAGTAACGCAAAGGTATTGTTTGACCGCTGATATGAACATCTCATTGCTCTGGAACACGTGCCCGGCGTTCTGCACTACACTCAACAGTAGTTGGAGGGACAACGTCTTTGACCTACAATAACCAATATAAAAAATTAACAACATCCATTAATTCATATCCGGATTCTGAATTAGAAAAAGATCATGAAAGACCCCTAATCCGGATTCTTTATCCGTCTTGTTAAATATTATTCATGTATCGTTAATCCCGTCCTGTCACAGTTCCCTTCAGACTTAAATCTCAATCGTTACGCTAACTCTCTTCTAATCCGTGTCTCAACATAAAGTTTCCACAACGTATTTTCACCTTAGTTCATGTGATTTGGGATCAGGGGGTCCATCTGGTAAAGCCTTCATCGACAACTTGCATAGAGATCTAAACAGTTCAAAACATAAATTGTCTATACCATATTTCGGCAGGAAAAAAACGGCATATGACTTTTTAGGTTTTTGTAGATTGTATGATTGAGAAATTGGGGGCGTGACCTCACATAGTAAGCTGTGCAACTGTCATGTTTAGTAGAGGGGGCAAAACGGAAAAGTTTAATGTTCTACCTAAATATTAGAAATGCATCTTTCTGATAAATATTATTAAATTTAGGTAATGAGGCATCATGCTCACTGCTTGCCAGACTTTCCGAGGAGCCCTGAACAATAAACTTTCCAATATTAATAGCATCGCCTTGTTGAAAGAATTAAATCGAAAAACCATGTTAAGAAGTCAACTATCAGCTGTACAAGAAATTATCTGCGGCCATGTTAAATTTTAGTTGAAATTAAAAAGTCTCATTCTTCTTCGACTTTTTTAAGAAACCCCAGATATAGGATTTATTAAGATGTGTAAATTAAAGTTAGAAATATCTAAGGGACGTTTGAGGTGTTTTCCAGAAACATTTATTTAGAAAAGCTTTGATATTAATATTTAAAGATTCCTTGAAGTTATAAACAAAATCTTTATCCATTCTTGAAACTGTATCCGTCAGTAGGTCATCTTATCAAATCAAATAATTATTAAGATACTGAAACTATTTTTAAAATATGGTTTTTAGGGTAAATAACAAAATGTGCCAAAAGCAAACATCTCTACCAAGTTAGATAAACAATGAACATTACTTTTTAGTTGAACTCTGCGAGAAACAAGGGTTTGTTTTCCTGTCTGGAATACTTAAAACGTGGGCTATAAAAAAATTTGCAATTTTTTAACTTTTACGGCCGCAGCTGAAGCTCAGATAGATATTTTTTGATAAAACGCCTTACAGAAAAACATCAAGCCTTTTTAAAATAAAGTTACATCTTTTTAATAGGTTTTAATTAAATAGATTCTAGTACAATAATTGGCAACGTTGAATTTGTACACTCTCAGTACAGCTGTATTCTTACGTCACAAGTGTCAATAGCTTTATGTGTCCGACAAAATTATTAATAATAGTGATAATTATAATAAAGTGCTTATCTTACGGTAAAATAAGTGCAATTTGATGTGTTCTTTATTGTCTGTTTTTACACTTTTTTATTTAATCTTGGAAAACATGTCAACTAATGTGAGAAAATTTCGTTTTCCTTTTTATATTTGACACTTGTGACGTCGTGTATAATTTGTCAATTTCTCTGTTGCCACCTATTGTACTTGAATATCAATTTGGATTTAACGAAGAAAATGTCCCATGTTGAAGGGGGTCCGGATTGAACTTTTCTTTAAATTATTTTCCTATGATAGAGTCGACCATGAGAAGGTTGAGATGATGATCTGGATTCTCTAGAACAGGTTTAGGAGATGCTATCTCTTCTTCTGCAACAATCAGGTTCAACAACATACAGTAGATTCCAAAATAAGAGATAATAGAGTAGGTTTGGGTGAAGTGCAAAAACATACTTTTCTTAAGTTTTTAAGCGTCAATACATAAATGAAATGACTAGACTTGTAGGGAGCTTCACGTCCTGTTTACTAACAATCTAAGCTTTCAAATTATTAACTTTAAATTTTTCGCGGATTTTTCTTTATTATTGTTGGAGTGGATTAAAAAAATTCCAAATATACATTTAAATGCCATTCTAACATTCAGCATTAACTGTAAATTGATTCACGGCATTTTACGGTCGTCTTTTCCGTATAAGGTGTTATGACGAGAGAAATCGACATTTTTAGGAAATATTTATATTAAATTTAAAATCATAAAATATATATATGTTATTTAACTAATAATTATGTACAGTTGAAGTCCTTAACAATTATTATGAAGGCATTTTTAAAAAATCTTAAAAGTTTAACGAAATTAAACAATTCTGTATCAGGGGAACCTGCTTTGAATTCTATTTTGTAATAATAATAGTATTATGTTCTATCAATTTTATTTGAGAAATTTTTTTCTTAATATTTTAAAACAGGTTTTTAAAATAGCCGAGTCAAGGTAATTTAAGAGATGTTGATTGAAATTTGATCATTGCCTAAAGTTTTGTTCTCCATTTTAACAAATATGGCAGATAAAATTTGGTTCAAGGTTGCCTATCACAAATATCAATCAATCAATGAATTAACACAGTTGGTTTGGTAGTCAACATCTCGGTTGTTAAGTTCATAATTGATTAGTTTGGTAGTCAACATCTCGGTTGTTAAGTTCATAATTGATTAGTTTGGTAGTCAACATCTCGGTTGTAAAGTTCATAATTGATTTTTTCGATTAAATGATTGAATTATTCCTTGGCTGTGGTTTGATTGATCATATTCTTCGAAGCCAGATAGATATTGTAACAGGTCCTAACAGAGTTGAGAAGACTGGCCTCATGAACCTCGACATGCTGCGAGGTCAGGATTGTCAACAAAGCCTTAACAATAAAAATACATTATCGTTGTACACTATGTACAGTAACCATTATCGTTGTACACTATGTACAGTAACCATTATCGTTGTACACTATGTACAGTTACCATTATCGTTGTACACTATGTACAGTTACCATTATCGTTGTACACTATGTACAGTAACCATTATCGTTGTACACTATGTACAGTAACCATTATCGTTGTACACTATGTACAGTTACCATTATCGTTGTACACTATGTACAGTTACCATTATCGTTGTACACTATGTACAGTTNCCCCCCCAAGAATCTAGGGGTATACGTATCCCCTTCTAAAAACTTGATCTCTATTCTCCATGTCCATGATTACCAAAAAAGGAAAGATATGAACAAATCTGTATGAGGACCAGAGAAGCATATGGTCCCTACCATCTTATACTTTACCTTTAACATCTGTAGTTGGACCCCATCATCAGTATGTGGACCAGAGAAGCATATAGTATCTACCATCTTATACTTAACCTTTTTTATCTGTAGTTGGACCCCCTCATCAGTATGTGGACCAGAGAAGCATATGGTCCATTCCATCTTATACTTTACCTTTAATATCTGTAGTTGGACCCCCTCGTCAGTATGTGGACCAGAGAAGCAGGCACAAATGGTCTCTACCACTTTATCTATCGACCTCTGGGACGGATTACTTAACAAAAATAAATAAATATGAAATTTTTTTAAAGATCTTTTAGACATACAGTGATAACCAGAAGGCAGAAAACTCTGAAATAGGAAGACGACTTTTAGACTCAGTTATGACTTTAATAGTCCAATGAGTATGAGAAACAGCAATTGTGCAGTGATAGCAGACCCATTTTACTTAAATAATGATTAAATTAGTGTCTAGTAAAATTATTTGCTTTGTAACAACATCAAATACACTTAAGTATTGATTTTATGTCATCTTTTTATTCCATTGTTTTCTGGTTATCACTGTAACTCAAATTTCGAAATGTTTTATTACGACAGTTTGATTTAAAATAGTAACTAAGAAGAAAAGAAAATACAATCAATAAATCAAACGTATAATAGTAAAAATGGTGCTAACTAACCTGACGCAGACTTCATTCCCAGTAAGATGACCGTAAGCTATAAGTTTCTGAAGTCCGTCCAGGCTGATCACAACCAGCTTAGCACTCTTAGACTGACAAGCTTAACAAAAACAATATTATACTAAAAAAAAATTTTTTTAATGTATTAGATGATGAGGATCAACAATCAACATTAGGGATACAATTTCTTTGATCTAGATCCAGAGTTTTGCTGATCCTGATCAAGATCTAGGAAAGGAAAAAAAATACACAAAACGAGCCTTCAACTTGTTACTTTTTACGCTTGAAATTCGAAAAAAATCAAGAAAATTTAAATTGATTATGAATTGTATCTGAATCCGGATCAAATTCCTCCAAATCCGGATGAAGAAGATTAAATTCCCTGCTAATCCGAGAATTTTTGAATTTACCTAATTCGAAGGGTAGAAAATATTTATCAGCTCTGATCCTCGAAGTATCACAGGGTTCAGGGAGGACAGATGATCCATCACCTTCATCTGAAATCAACATTTTGAATTAATTTACCACAAAAAAATATTAAAGATCTCGGAGCTCGGAACCAAGTTGCATCTCAAAATTAAATTAAAATCTTAAGATACATTAAATTTTTCGTGAAACCCTTTTTCCACCTCATAACAATAATAGTAAAATATCTAAGGTTTTTTCCACAGGGGTTAACTATATGATTTTTTGGAGAAAAGTACGATTCCTATTTTACCTTGTTCTCCTACGCTCTCCTTTATCTCTTGCAGCGCAGCCTCGCAGGCCGCTCTCAACTGGCTGTTATACGACTTCTTCGTTTCCCTGCACAAAAACGTTAGTATTTAAGAGCATGAATCATTCTTGTTTTGGTTCAAAAATGATAAAATCGTTGTTATACAGTATTACACACAAAAGATGAGGTTTAAGCGAGTTGTCTATGGAATTTATTAATTTTTTTTTACGTTTATAGTTTCCTAAATTTCAGGCAGAATATAAAAAATTGAACTTTAAATCATAATCTTGAAAGATGTTTGGTTGTCATTAAAATCTCATTCTTTGTGGAGAACCCTGTATATTAATATAATTATTATATATCTTACTTTTCAGCCAGAATCTTGGTGAGCGCTGCGATTATAAACATTTTAGCCGTTTCTTTTCTTCCTTGACTATTTACAGCAAAGCGTTAAAATAAAAAATGTAAATAGTGTTTGTACGGATTTCATCTATAAAGACAAACATAATCCCATAGGTAGAATCATGCATGGAATTACTTCTTATTGTCAATTTTTAATAATTGAATCCGCAGCATTTTGGCTTCCTGGATCCGGAACCTCAAAAATATGCGGATCCACGAGTCAGGATCCAAGGGGGAAAATATTAACCAAAAACTGAAAAGAACAAATTTTTTCTCTCAACCCCAAATCTGAACTCTCTCAATGATAATTCGTGTTTTAGCTTAAAAATAAGCAAAAAAGAAGATGATTAATTTGATAATTATTTTTTGTTCAAAAAGTCAGTAAATCTTCAAAACGTGTGTATGACCTGAATCCAGATACAATGTCTTAACTCTTGTTAAAGAACTGTTTGATATAATAAAATAAAAATTAGTGTGCAAGAACGAAAAGAAACCCTTAACTTTACATTTAAGTTACGCCAAACTAATTTTAACTATAGAAACAGATTTTAATATTGTCATGTGTACTAATTCATTATGAATCATTTCTTGCGTCATCTGAGATAACCATCCCACTAGTAAACAAAACTATTATGTACAGAGTGAAATCCTCTCTTCGCAACATTGCTCTTTAATTCTATTGGGTCTGTCATAGAGAACGATTTTTGCCGCCCCCCCTCCCCCACCGGGGCCCCCATTTCTATCAATTTTGTATATGACCTAGGTTTAAACTGTGTTCAACAAAAACACATTCATAACTATTAATTCAGAGTTAGGTTAGGACAACTTCTTAGCCGAGCGCAGCTGCTAGGACAGGCTAATGGGCCGAGCGCTGCGCCTAGGACAGCTATGGGGCCGAGTGCTGCGGCTAGAACAGGCTATGGGGCCGAGCGCTGCGACTAGGACAGGCTAGGGGACCGAGCGCCGCGGCTGAGAAATATTAGGGGGCCGAGTGTTGCGGCCACATGACCAACTTTATCCATATGTTAAATATGAGATGCATTTACAAAACTGATAGGAGGAGGGGAGGGGGGGGGGAGCCCAAAAATCGTTCTCTAGAAAATTACCAAACTATTTATTAATTTTATCGTGAAACTTTTAATTTAAATGAATTAAAATTAACATTTGCTGTTTTACCCTTTCACTAATATCATTTCATGTCACCTAACATCTGAAATAAAAAATATTCAAAACATTCAATTCAAATTAATATAAAAGTTAAATTTATTATATGTAAAAATAACTTATGTCAGTTCAGTTTCTCTTTTAGGATCATTCATATGCTTATCAGTTCTCGTTAAAAAAAAAGACAATTTCGAATCAACCAAAATATCAAATTTCAGTCTGAAATTAGGAGTAAAAGCCTGGTTAGAGGGTAAAATATGCCCCACCCTTAACATTATTCACAGAAGTGTTTTGTAGTGTTGGAACTGACGCAATGCCGAGATAAATTCTTAAACGTTGAGAAAATGTCGTCTTTCAAAGAAATTTTATTTTGAAAATTTTCCGTCTGCTGTCAAATCAAAACACAGCTGATGGCGTTTGTCTGCTATGACTTCTACAATCTACAGTTTATACTCAATACTTATAAATCTCCAAACTTTAACGCTAAAATACACACAAAACAATCGATAACCTTAGTATTTTCTGCATGTAAATCTTTTCATTAACTTTATACAAATTCATTAAATGTTTCATAATTCATGTAATTATTCTTTTTAAATTTTCTTATTAGTCCGAAAATCGCTATTTGAGCTATTTTAACGATCCATTATTATATGGGACAACATGTGTAGAGCTATGGGTACTTAGCTCCCGGCCCCCTTAAGAATTCTAGAATACTGGGAGAATCTTAACAAATATAAGATTTAAAATGGTGGAAGAAACTTGTTCGACAGAATGTTGTGGTTCTAAAATGGGTATAGCTATAATCGAGTTTAAAACTCATTTTTTTAAAAATATAATCATCAATACCTCGATATAGCATTGTAATATTCTTTAAATTTATGTTTTTATACTGTTATTATTTTATTAAATTTATAAGAATTTCGTAAAAAATACTGACATTATTGTAAAGATCTGCAGAAAGTTTTTTACCATGATTTCTTAGTAGCTTTAAGTACTATTCTTCTTTCTTCCTAGGAAAAGTTGAACTGGTTCCTCGCCCTAGTGATATAATGAAAAACGATGTAAGCTATAGAACAATTTTTTTCATTTTTTCAAAAACAAAAATTAGTATTAAAATGACAATTTCCTATTTTAATCCTAAATATTTGATGCTCAAATTACACACGTTATATACTCTGTATTGAAATAAAAAAAATGTTAATTTTTCATGACATATTTTTTACAAAAAGAGGTTCCAACTTCAAGTAAATACTATTTTATATGAAAACCTTGGAGTCATGGTATTTTTATTAGGAAGACCAAAGTTGGCTGTTTGGACTTCATTGCAGAAAGTGTAAAAAGGTAAAAAATACTGTTTATTCTTATTTTGAAATTATTTTCCTGAATTAATGCGATTTTCAGTGCCCTTATTTGATCGTTCCAAAAACACTTTATAACTCCCAAGAAGCGGAGTTTGAGGGACAAGACTTCCAGTTTCTTGATTATAACTCTACACAAGATATACTAGAAGTTCAAAGTTTACTAACGGTAAAAGAAAAGTTTAATGAATATTGAAAGAAATACTGATATATTTTAAAAACTTTTCAGACAGAGGAAGATGGTTGGAGCGTGGCAAACACTAACTTTAAAAGGTATGAATTATTATTCAGAAGATAATTTATGTGTTAACAGAATTGTATTGAATTAATTATTGCTAGTCTTTTAGAGCGATTGATGCAATTGTATCTAGTAGATTTTTCCTATGGAATGTTGTTCTCAAGTCGCCAATTTTTATATTTTACATTAAAAAACAAGAAAAAATCGTGTGTTTTTTTCAAATGTTTTTGATTGCAATATTTTTTATTCTGGCCAACTATGAACCTTCCCTGGGGTCAAGTGAGGTAAAACTATGTAAATGTGGGCTCATCTCTTCTACCCTTATGACATTTATTTGTGTTACAAAAAAACAGACAGACATACATATGTATATAGAGATTTAAAGGTTCCAGGCTGCAGTTCTGAATAACGCAGTGTATTCACTTGAAGAAGGTCCTGATCAGGACAATTTAGAATCTGAATTTAATCTTCCATATCCTCAGGACCAGGTAGGAAAATAATAAATATGCATCGTAAAAAAACATTTTAAATTGAGGAATCACATTTTACTAAGGGTTTTAAAAGATACTTGGTACAATTTTTTGATAATCCCGTTTTTATAATTTTGTAAAATTCAAAATTTTTTAAACAAATTTAAGCTACACGAATGTACTTTTCTCTGTGTGTGAATAATATTTAAAATTATAATAATGATTTATTCTCCGCTTCTGTAGTTGAAATTATCTGATCCGGTACATCTGTCGACAAACCCCAACTTATTTATCTGTCGACAAACCCCAAATTATTTATCTGCCGACAAACCCCAACTTATTTATCTGTCGACAAACCCCAACTTATTTATCTGTCGACAAACCCCAACTTATTTATCTGTCGACAAACTTGACAGTAGAAAATTTACTCAAATGTCGTCTTCTATATTTAAAATTATTTTCGGCATGACCTTTCTTCAACATACCTTTACAGTTTTGGTTCTTGAAACAATAAACACACAATTTTGTTAGTCATAGTCATGGCATTTCCAAATTGTGGTCTGCCTTTTTTAGGCTTTTCAATATTACCGGAGATATATATAAAGCATTTCGTTCAGGATGCGATTTATGAAATTACAAAATTGTTGAAATAAAACCAAAATTGTTGAAATCTAAACTAAATTCTGCCGATCTTCGGTGATATTTAAAGCACAAGAAAGGCAGACAACATTTTTTAAATGACAGAACTATGGTTACTTTGTGCTTATTAACTCAAGAATAATACTTTTAGAATTAGATTTACGAAAAAAAGTATGCAAAGTTTAAAAAGATCAAAGAAAACCTTCAAGTCGTCTTGCTACTATCATGTTTCGTGGGACACCCTGTATCTAATATTTAGGTTTGGTTGTGTGGTTCTGGTGGGGTTATTGTTGGATTTGCTTTAGTTAAACTTAAAGGTGAGTAAATTACAGATTAAATATAGGTTACACAATCATCCAAATTCGACAACAATATTTTATCATTTCTAACAAAAATAATTAATTTTTAATCTTTCAAAAAGACATTTTAGGTATGCAGATTTGAATTCTTAAAGAAGTTGAGTCTATGACACAACCCCTGATTTTCTAATCCTTTCATCTTTGCAACCCATTGTCAAAAAATTTTATAAAAAGTTTTTAAATTCTTGAATTTTTGATTTTATAGCTTCCGATTGTATAATCAGCACACACTGTTTATTTGTCCTATATATATGTAGATTATGCATTAAATACTGATATATATTTATGCCACTGCTTGTTTTCTCAATGCAAAGCAAATTAACAATTAGTTTTTTATGTTTTTTTTAAATACTGAGTAACTGAAGAAGAGTTGTAATTTTGATTTAAACATAAAACAAACCTGAAGAAAAAATATGTTGCGTTTTGAAGTGTAAACCTATTAGTCAAGAAAATACAACTGAGTTAAAGTAAAAACAACCAACCCTGGTTAGGCGGGTCCAAACTGCATAGTAAATTGTGATTGCTTATTTGTAATATCTCATGCTTTATAGTTGAATAAAAATATGAATATGAATATGAATTATCATATTATAAAGCTCTTCGCTCATATATGTAGTTATAATATATATTTATATATATTGTTAGCTAGCCAGACGGCTGAACCAAATTGGCTGACATTTTTTAGGGAACCCGGCCATGGGTACACCGGGGGTAACAAAAAACTAAGAAATTTTTTTTTATTCTAAAAAAATAATTTATTCCATGGGCAACGCCGGGCACTCAGCTAGTAGTAATCTATAATTCTCACAAGTCAAAGTTGGTTAAAATATATTCAGGAAATATTTCCGGATCTAATTTGTTCATCCGGAACAAGATGAATATTATTGATGCTGTTTACATCAGGTATTGTTATATTTACAAATATAGTATATTTATCAATGTAATTATAATGCAACCCCCCTCCCCTCCCCCGTCCGTTCAATGTAAATCAGAATAAAACTTTCGAATAAAAATCTCAGGAGAAAAGCTAATAAACTAGTTATAACAAAAATTTAAAATATAAACCCTCAGAAGTTTAAGATATAAATTTTTTTAGAAAGTCTCATCGAAGAAAAAGTCTTGCCAAAAAATTCATTTCACATTTGATGAGTTTCCATTCAGGGTAAGATCAATTTTAATTATTGTTATCGAGATCAGAGAGCTTTCTATTGTCAAACAAAAAATAATTCTTGGATGATTCTTGAATGTAGTTTTAGTGAACTTTTATCTAAAAGCTGATGTTTCGCGGATTTTTTAGTAAATAAACTGACCCTTGGCTTAGATGAGTTACCACAACAAATGTTGGCCCCAATCAGTTTAGCCGTTTTAACTCATATTGGACACAAACAAACAAATCAAAAATATAGGTTGTATTATAACTAGGAACCTAGGATTTAGTTCTCCAGTATCTAAATCTATGCTGGGACTACTGACCAGCCTACTGGAGCACAACAAACCTTGGCAGGATAGAATCTGGATCCTGGAGTCAGGGAACTTTAAATTCAATCCTTCACATTCCCATTAAATAGTATTTCAGATGCGGCTTATGTAGGGGGGGGGGGGTTATGATTTTGCCTTAAAATTGACCAAATTCTCTGTAAAAAACGGGAGGAATTTATTGCCAGGGAGGGATAAAACATTTCAAATATTTCCCCCCCCCCCCTCTGGAAAATATCATAAGCCGCCCTTGCCCCCCTCTAGCAATTCTAGTTACTTTACTGTGCTCTATGATGGAATGAATTTGAAATTTAAAATATTAGATGGTTTAGAGTTTAGTGAGAGAAACCTATGGTTGTCACAGAAAATTTCTTTGGTGTAACAAAGGCCCGAATAATTTTTTTTGGTCGGATTGAAATTAGCTCCAATATTTGGAAATTTTCTATTTTTACTTTTTAAAGATAGGCACTGCACATGTTGGTTGTTACATTTCACCATTTCATTTCATTTCAAGGGTACCGTTGTGAATAGGTTATTGCCATCTCTGCCTGGAGGGTCAATTGAAAATACGCTATACAGTCCCTTTTGGCAGTGTACTTGTTCTTGTTTTTTTCATTATATATTTATGCTTTTAAATCATGTTTTTTTAAATCATGTTTCTTTAAATCATGTTTTTTTTTAAATCATGTTTTTTTAAATCATGTTTGTTGGATTGCACTGTGCACTGCCCAGCTTACAAGCATGTAATTAAGAAAATTGTTAAAAAATAATTCAAATTGAAAATTTGTTGTGGGGTTAAAACCACATGTAAAAAGTTTAATTTTAGTTTAATTATTATTTTAATTTTGAGAATTTAATCAAGTTTTTCGACAGTTCTTAATAAATTCATGAATTATTTTATGATTTATCTGACGTGTTATTTTTTATTTATATATTTTAATTATTGCAGAGTTGAAGAATATTTAAAGTTTAAACAATAAAATTGTAGGATCAGGTTTCTGCTAAATCACAATATATCTTTGTTGAATTAAAAATCATGATTAAAGAGAATATGTTTATGATTTTAAGAAGGTATCTTAAAACAAATACAAGAGTTGATTATCAACATAACTATTTAGATCTTATTCTTTAGATAACCTGGGGGCCCCTGAGCTAATTTTACCCTAAAAAAATGTCAGATTTCCTCCTTTTCTTCTCCCTCTCTAATTCACAAATTTCTCTTCACCAAGTTTGATTTGTGACATGAAATTTTGAATAACTGAAGATACTATTTTTTATTCCAAATGATGATAATGACTGTAGCAAAAACGTGTAAACATGATATTCTGTAAACTTGCAGTACGTTGTACGTCATAAATGATTTAATGTTTTAAACTTAAAAGGGGTAATGAGATTATACATTGAAACTGAACATGATTAGCTCAAATCATGCGACATACTTAAATTACGCTATAAAATATGGGCAGAGGTAGATTAACTGTGTTATATCTATTCTCTATAATCCTTTAAGTATGTACCTTAAACTTTAACTGTGCAATAAATACATAATAAGATGGTCTTAATCATGTGATATCTTTTTTTAAGGACATTTTGTTGTCCCCAGGACATGATAAGGTTGTTATAATCAATTCTCGGAATTTGTCTATTGCAACAGTTTGGTGTTGTATGGGTTTATATTGATCTACCAGGTTGTAATCTGGCAGCTCATTCATCCATCCACGCTTCATTCATACTGAGAAAAGAGTTGATAAGACTCCAGCTGTCTAAGGGCTTCTTAGGCCTGAGAATTATAGATTGCAGGATTTCTTCTGATACACTGGAATCAGGCCCAGGTGCCATGAGGGGAGGAAGGCCAACCACATCAATCTCTAGTCCGAACCACATTCTCATCATTTTCTCGTCCGAACCACATCGAAATCCTTGTCCTTTTAATATTATTTTTTTAAGTGTGCGATCCTTGAAAATAAATACATTTTTTTTTAAATATGGCGACGTTAGGGCATAAAAAATGACTAGAATAGAGTTTTCCAAGGATTTTGCGATGTTGGAATCTTCAAATCCACGAGAATGATGTCAAACATTATTTAGGTTCAAAATTGAATCTCTTCTGCCTCCAAAATGGGTAACTTTCACAAATTAAAGTTTATACCAAAGAATTCGCGTGAACATGGTCTTTAATCTTTCCATTTCAACCCATACAAAAAAATCATTGATTTCTGATTTATTTACAATTAAGGTAGATTTGTTGTCCCCACTAAGAGATCACTACTGCCTGCCGCATGCTTAAAATTCTAGAAAAAATAATGTTCAATTTATATTATTCAAATCATTTGCTACAATTAATTGGTCACAACCCTATGAATTCAAACAGTATTTAATCATATAAAAATTGTAAGTCATATCTCTAACCCAAATTCAGCTGAAATATTACAAAAAGTTGTTTACATCGAGTTTGAGAATGTTTTGCGGCATTTTCCGTGAAAGAAATAGCCCTAGATACAGACGCTTTTTTGTAGAACATCGTTTATGGAGCATTTTCATTTTTACACAAATCTAAAATTTAATTGGGAAAATTTGATATTTCATCTATGCCCTAACGTCGCCATATTTTTAAAAAATGTATTTATTTTCAAGGATCAGACACTTAAAAAAAATAATATTGAAAGGACGAGGATTTCGATGTGGTTCGGACGAGAAAATGATGAGAATGTGGTTCGGACTAGAGATTGATGTGGTTGGCCTTCCTCCCCTCGTGCCATACATACAGGAAACATCACACTCATTGCTCCCAATCATTTGTAAGCCCGGATTGGATACCCCAGGTACCTATAGCTGGTAACTATAGACTCTCCCTGCTTGTTAACAGAGACTCTGAGAGCAGCTGAACGAGATAGAGTAATAGAGGAAGCAGCTCTGACAGATCCTGAACAGTAGCAGTTGAATATCTAAAGGCCACCTTTCCTCTCTTCATCATCATTCACTTGGATCAATCCACTTAAAGCTTCTTTCTTGTTGAGTAGAAAGAACAGACCTTTTTGCTGTGAGAATTGTTGACAGCCGCCCCTCTGTCCTCCTTCATCCGTCAGGTGGTCATAACTGCTCAACCAGATGTCGGCTTTAGATGTTTTTCAAACCACAGGTTTGTATGAAGTACGGGAATCAAACCCGTGAACACCAGTCTAGACACCAATCCAGTGTGCTGTGGACAAGTGTGCTTAACTTCAGTTTTTCTAACAAGAACTGGTGTCACACACTCTCCAGGGGCGTACGAGGGGGGGGGCCCCCGCCCCCCTCTACGCGTACCCCCCCTGAGAGGCTGAGGGGGGGCACCCACGGGGGAGGCTCTTTTAATATTACATCTGCTTGCATTTCCCTTCCTCAGGTCAGGCACAGGGGTGTACCTAGGGGGGGTAGTAGTCCTCTTGCCCCCCCCTGGGAGTTCCAAAAATAAAAATTAAAAGGAAACTACGTTTAGATAGTAACACCTGACATTGACAAAGACTAAGGATTTGTCTAAATTCACTGTTAATTCAAGGAGAGAAAAGTTTTAGCCTTCTAAAGAGAATACTTCATTACACAAGATGTACTATGACGGAGAGCAGACTTAACGATCTTGCACTTATTTATAGCTTTTAAGGCTGTCTGAGCTCTCTACTGAAAAAAATCATTGAAATGTTTGTGCAAGCAAATCCCAGAAAATTGTAGCTTAAAAGAGTTGGTGAATATGTAGATTGAGTAAATTCTATCTAAAAATTTCAGAAGAAATTTCGTTTATTAGTAAAAATATAATTTTTAATGATGCTGTGATTATTGATTTAGTTAGCTGTGATGGAGTTAAGTGATAAATTTATAAAGTCAAAAAGTTAGTTTTTCAAGCAAAGGAATAATTTTTAGACTCTAAGGTTAGTAGCACCCAAAAATGTAGTCTTTTTATGGTGAACAAAACAAGTCCCGGTGGAAGGGGGGGGGCAAAAAAAATTTTAAAAAAGTATTAATATTTTTCAAAAAAGGGGTTTTTAAGGGGGGGGGCACAATGTTGCCAAGGGGGGGACCAAAATTTTTGTTTTGCGCGCTTACGCTCGCAGATTGTGCCCCCCCCCCCCTAAATAAAAGCCCTCGTACGCCCCTGACACTCTCCACCCCACCCTACATATGATATCAATAAAATCGTAAGAATTGAATTACGTCAATTCCTGTTAACTTTGTAACCTTAAGCTATTGAATAAAGTTAGTTGATTGAGACTCTGCTTTTGATTACGGTATTAGAAGTAGTCTGTGTTCTTGCTGAATACTGACAACTAGATATCTTTTTTAGAGTTGATTTAGCATTGAATCTATAGTAAGCTTGAGAATATAGCTTTTGGTTTTTGTTGAATTAGACAAGTTGAGAAATTGCCTGGCAACAATTTCATTGGACTGTATGTCCTTTAGTACCGGGGAGTGTAGCCTGGTTGAGATTTGGCCTCTGTGTCATTTAGAACTGGGGAGTGAAGCCTGCCTGTATAGCAATTTCATTGGACTTTGTGTCCTTTAGAACTGGGGAATGAAGCCTGGTTAAGATTTGGCCTGTGTGTCATTTAGAACCGGGGAGCTAAGCCTGGTTGAGATATTGCTTGTGTGGCATTTAGAATCAGAGAATTAGTCCTGGTTGATCTTGGTAACGAGTAGACCTGGATAGATACGTCTTTACTATAATGGTTATGGAGTAGGTATTTGCTTCATGACTAAACCCCTTTTTTTAAGTGTCACCAATAACTTTTCCGTGGTTTCACAAAGTAATTGGCGTGAATAGAGCAAGGCATGGCTAGTTCACCGCAGTACCCTTAAACTTTTATCTAATATACATGTTGTTGTTTTGGAAAACTGATTATTTTCAGTGGTGGGTTAATTTCAAAACTTGCACATTTGTTGCTTCAAAAACAGAAGAGAAACTATCAGAATTAAACACTTTTCAAGCTAGAAAATCGACGTTATCTTCCACATCATTGATCAGATAAAGGTTCAAAGGTTAACGATGTGAATCGTTCATGGCTCTCTTTGAATAGATGGTCACTTATAATTACAATAACAGTCCCTTTATGTAAACCTGTTTTACGATTATACATCTTGATTGTGGTCATTTTCTAATTGCTGTAGATTATATGCTTGGATGATTTTACCTCGCTCCAGTTCATCGTTGGAATTTATGTATATAATATAGAAATTTTATATCTTTTATATTTTAATCTATGAATTTGTATTGACCAAGCTTTTTTAAAGAGACCCATGACCCTGCAGGACGGAAGGAAAATATTTTTCAAAATTTGTTGCCTCGGAAAAATTATTTTATTTACAATGTGTAATTCATATTGTGGTTTGAATTTTGTGAAGAATAATTAGCCCTGAAGATGCATAAAACCGTGCCCTTTGCATCCTTAAACAATGTCCAATTTTTGTCCAACACCATCTACCTACAAAACTTGTTCCAAGGAACGTAAATTTCGGAATATGGTTTATTATTTAATTTGGAGGATTTCGACGACTTTTCATTTAAATTACTCCGAACATTTTTATGTATAGTGATCCATTTCCGAATTTTACTCAATATTTTCTGTATTATTGACTAGCTAGCTGTTAGTAGGAACTGAAGGGTCCAGTGGGAAAGGTTAAATAACGTGACAAAGTTAATTTATAAATATCTTTTAGAAATTATAATGTTTTAGAAAACTATGCTTTTAGGACACTTTGCGCCCTTCTTCTATTACATTTGTATACATTTTCTCTTTGTATACATTATAAAACAAAACAAAAATAAATCGCGGATTTTATAAATAAAATTCATGAATTTTTTTAGTTTCTAAAATCGAATTTTGTAGGAGGCTATTTTTTTTGATCATCCATAAATCTTCCCTGTAGTCACGCGAGGTTCCACAAAACATTTGGGCCCGATCGGTTCAGCCGTTTTGAGGTTTATTGGATACAAACAAACAGACAAGCAAAGTATATGGATAGATAAGTTTAAGTTGCGTGACACTTAATGAATAGGTGGTACATAATTTACTTTATGAATGTATTTATAAAGTTAGGAATTATAATATTTAAAATATATACTATATATATATATATATATTTTAAAAATACACAAATTTTATTTATAAAATCCGCGATTTATTATATATATATATATATATATAAATATATAAATATTTATATTATAAAGCTGTAAATAAATGTTGATCCAGACAGTATTTTGCTTGCATGCAAATTCATAGATATCAAGGATAAATTATATGGATAAACATTTAATAATTTTTTCCGGTGCAGCAGTACACAATACACACTAAACATTTAGCCTAATAGAAAGTTTTTTTTTCTTTTTTAGTTATTAAATCATTTTTCTTGCAGAGATTAAACAAATAGATTATTCTAAAACGAGACTTGTTTTTTTGGTGTCCTTTCCGCAGTTTTACGATAAAAAAATCTGTTTTTAACCTCAGAAGATTAAAATATTGTTCGTCATGTTCCATATCTTCCCTGTATCTTTATCTACAGGGTGTCCCAATCAATCCAATAATAAGGTTTTAGTCTGCTATGTTTACAATTTTTTGTTAATGATTTGACTGTATACGGAATTGTACTTAGTAAAACAAGAAAATTACAGTATATAAACAGAGTAAACTTGTCCGATCTTCACTGTTCATCTTGCGGATACATTATAGACACATCTTTCAGTCTTTTACCGTTTTCATAAAATAAACTCTAACAGTCATAATAACATTATGACTTTTGAAATTAGGTATTTCAATGCTATTTCATAACAAACACGATATCGAATTCGTCACTGAATTCCCATGTTTACTGGGACACTCTGTATGGTTAGGTTACGCAATGGTGAAATTTTACAATTAATTGAACAGTTGAATCTGTTGGTTGATGTGCGTCTTTTGATTTTATAGATCTGGCCAGTCAGTGGCGTAGTGGGGGGTGGGGCTATGAACCCTGTGTACCCCCTAGATATGCCCAGTGGCGTAGTGGGGGGCTGAGAACCCTGTGTACCCCCTAGACATGCCCAGGGGCGTACTGGGGAGATAACCCTAGAGGCTTATTATATTAATCTTACATTTATATTCTTGTCTGATCAAAAGACAGTTTGTCCATTTTATGATAATTTCTCAAATTCTTCCATTAGACTTTAATCTTATTATCAGGGTTTTATTTAAGATCAATTTCTCTATTGAAGATGTTTGACCCAGAGGGAGAGTTAAACTGAGTATTATTTAATTAAATTAAGTTTCCAGGGTTGGGAAAAGGGAAAACAGGGTGGCTCAGTGGGAACAGATAATTTAAAGGGGGAGCAATGTTTAGGAAAAGGGGTTCATTGCTAGCATTGCAGGGTTGGGAACACTTTCTCATAGAAATATTTTGACTTTTAACCATGATCCCTGTTGGGCTTTTTGGTCTCCCCTATGATTTTGCCCTTAGAGTTGAGATAGGGTAGTGTGATACCCGACCCGCCGTTTGAATGACTCCACCCTACCATAAAATATTTTTTTTTTTGCCAAATTTGTTTTTCACAACTATGAAGTTTAAAAAGTGAAGAGTTTTAATGTTCAATGGCAGCCGTTTTTAAAGTTATTTACAAAATACCACGCCCAACGTGAATAATATTTTAAAGAATTTTTTGCAATTTTTTTAATGCATAGGGTAGAATGCAGGACGGTTAAAAAGGCCGGTTGGTGTTAACAAATTTAACCCTATTCCTGCTGGGAGGGGGAGGTCAATTATTTGCATACATCTATCATATTTTATCATTTTTTGCACAAACATGTTTAGTACATAACTGGATTTTGCAAAAAGAAAACTATTTTTCCTGATTTAATTTAATTTTATGTCTTTTCCCAGTTTTAACAATGCATTTAAAATAAATAATACAGAGGATTTAAGTTTTCAAAACCATTAGTGAAAAAAATGCATTTTTTCAGTTAAAATATCGCATATCAGTTATTGGCTAAACTTTACAAACGTTTTTTTATCATTTGTTGAAAGAACCCCTGTCTCCCTATTGGTCCAGCGCAGAAAGTTATAATACAATTATAAAGTCAGACGAGGGAGGGAAGGCAAACCACACCTTTCCTTCGTCTGACCTCAAATTACGTCACAATTCACCATTATTTCGTCCGACCACACCCTTTTTTCGTCCGGCATTGATTATATTCTACCTTTTTTTCGTCTGGCATTGTTTACATTCTTTTTGTTTTGAAATATACTTTTATTTTATCCTATTTTTTAGCCACGTCATGTGGTATATAATGGATAAAAATATTTTTTCCTGTTTTTTTTTAGAAGAACATCTTATCGAGGTACAATAGGCATAAAACAATTCATGGATATCTTAGTTCCTAATACCGCGAGCAAATCAAAACCACTTGCTATGCTCCATACCAAAAATATGTTATTTTTTACTTGTAGATTCTAAAAATTCAAGCGATATATCATTTAGGAGTAAAATAAGAAAATAATAGAAAAGTGTGTGGTTCTGACGAAAAATAGGTATTTACTGTTTTATGTTAACTTGGGCTTAAATATCGTTTGATTTTTCAAACAAAATCGAAGCATACTGTATTACATGACTTTGCCGAAATTTGAAGAAAGTTTTATAGCTGACATTAAAATATACATCTAAAAACACAGAAGCAACGCCTGGACGCAAAAGGGTGTGGTTGGAAGAAATAATGGCAAATTGTGACGTCATTTGTGGTCCGGACAAAATAATGGTGTGCCTTGCCTTCCCCCTCTCGACAGACATGGGAGGGGGGGGGGGGGTAATGATGGCCAAGGAAGGAAACTTTCTTTCCCAAGTATTTATTATGTTATTGATTAAGCACGGTAACACGGTGAGAATCAATAAATTAGAAACTGACTTTGGTAACGGTTTGATTTAAGTACACATGCCTTTATAATGCAAAAAATTCGAGAGAAAAAATAAAACTAAGTTTTGAACGGAATCTTTATAAAA
>NW_019397838.1:0-9495 GCF_000591075.1 Eurytemora carolleeae | reverse complement strand
CCCCCCCCCCCCCCCCTCCTGGAATAATTCTAATTTTTCTTTCTCCCTTTGTTTTTATATATTTATTAAGTTTATCAGTTTATTAACTAATGTACATATATTTGGACAAGTGTATCTTTGTTTGAGGGAAAGTGTACGTTTCCATATCTTTTTATAAAAGATTTATCTTCCCTATTCATAATAAATATTCTTTCATGTTTTATTTTACTGCTGACGCACTTAATTTTATATCAGTATGTGATGGAAATGTCTAGATTTGAAAATGTAGCTTTTTATATCAATTTTAATGGACACCAACCCCGACCATGGACATGAAAACGTTTAATTCTTTTTTTAATTATTATTTTTAAAAAGGGTCCTTATAATTTTCTTGAGGTTTTTTTGGGAAACTAAATTAATACTAAACGAAGAAGTACAAATGTATTGAACACCTGATTTTTCTAAGATATTCTTATCTATTTGAATATTAATAATGTAAACAACACTAAATGCACGTACAGATGCAATAGCTTGTAAACCTTTACAGAGATAAATTATGCAGATATGTCACTATGCAGGTATAGTACATATAAAATATTGATAAAAGTACGTTTTTATCAAAATATCTCGAGAATTAATATTGTTATTATTAATTTTCATTCAATTATGGTCGGATATAATTTTGAGAGGAACAATACTTACATTATACATATACGCAGTAATGTTAACTCAAGAATTTTGAAATTATTTGTTCTCCAATTCTTCTTCAAAACTTCATATTTAACTGACATAAAAATTGTAAATAACGTCCAACATGAATTTAAGTTTAAATGTCAACTTAAGGGACAAGAAGACAGTTTACATTTTCATTTTTCCGTAAAAAAATATTTTCTAATGATCAAATTCATTACAAACTTTTCCTTTTGAATAATTAGGGATGTAGTTTTCAAAGGAATGCTAAAGTTTAGGTTTTAAAGGTTAAAAATAATAGTCTTCAATCATTCATAAATGCCATATCGATTGGCAACGTTAATTAGAATCTGAATAATTTAATAAAAGAGAAATAAATCAAGAATCTGAAGCATTCAATCCTTTGGAGTTAAAGTTGATACCTCAGAGACTGAGGTAGGATGCTATAATTGCTGGCGACAGATAAGGAAAAACCCATTTATAAAAATTAACGTACAGTCCTCGTCGTATAAATTAATACAATGAAGACGACTTTTGATTTAAATTTGTTATTTCTAATTTTCTATCAAGTTGTCAAACAGCATATAAAACACGGAAACAAAGAGAAGCTGTCAATTAACCACTTCTCTTTGTTTAATTTTAAAATCGTAATTTGTAAAAAGTCTGTTGGAACGTAAAACTTAAATGGTTAAATCGTCTTCATTGTATTGATATAAACGCAGACTACTGTATATCAATGAAGGAGAGATAAAAGAAAAAGAAATTTAAAGAATGAAGGGGAAAGGAATTTAAAGAGTAGAGAAAGGAAGGAATTTAAAGAATGAAGAAAGAAGGAATTTAAAGAGTAGAGAAATGAAGGAATTTAAAGAGTAGGGATAGGAAGGAATTTAAAGAATGAAGAAAGAAGGAATTCAAAGAGTAGATAAAGGAAGGAATTTAAAGAGTAGGGAGGAAGGAATTTAAAGAATGAAAAATGAAGGAATTTAAAGAATAGGGATAGGAAGGAATTTAAAGAATGAAGAAAGAAGGAATTCAAAGAGTAGATAAAGGAAGGAATTTAAAGAGTAGGGATAGGAAGGAATTTAAAGAATGAAAAATGAAGGAATTTAAAGAATAGGGATAGGAAGAAATTTAAAGAATGAAGAAAGAAGGAATTTAGAGAGTAGGGATAGGAAGGATTTTAAAGAATGAAGAAAGAAGGAATTTTAAGAGTAGGAATAGGAAGGAATATAAGAATGAAAAATGAAGGAATTTAAAGAGTAGGGATAGGAAGGAATTTAAAGAATGAAGAAAGAAGGCATTTAAAGAGTAGGGATAGGAAGGAATTTAAAGAATGAAGAAAGAAGGAATTTAAAGAGTAGAGATAGGAATAAATTTAAAGAAGGGAGAAGGAATAAATTTAAAGAATGCAGAAGGAAGGAATTTAAAGAATTGAGAAGGAAGGAATTTGAAAAATGACTGAGAAGATAATAAGGAGAAAGGAATTTTAAAAATGTAGAAGGAAGGAATTTAAAGAATGTAGAAGGAAGAAATTTAAAGAATATAGAAGGAAGGAATTGAAAGAATGAAGAAGTAAGGAAGGAAGGAATCGAAGAATAAAGACTACACTACAGGAAGGCCGGGATTTAAAGAATGTAGAAGGAAAAAATATAAAAGAATGTAGAAGGAAGGAATTGAAAGAATGTAGAAGGAATGAATAAAAGAATGAAGAAGTAAGGAATTGAAAGAATGTAGAAGGAATGAATAAAATAATGTAGAAGGAAGGAATTGAAAGAATGTAGAAGGATGAATAAAAAAGGAAGTAATTGAAAGAATATGTAGAAGGAATGAATAAAAGAATTGAGAAGGATGGGGTGCAAAGAATGTAGAAGGAAAGAGTTTAAAGAATGGTGAAGGAAGGAATTTAAAGAATGTAGAAGGAAGGAATTGAAAGAATGTAGAAGGAAGAAATTTAAAGAATGTAGAAGGAAGGAATTGAAAGAATGTAGAAGGAAGGAAGAAAGGAATCGAAGAATAAAGACTACAGGAAGGGATTTAAAGAATGTAGAGGGAAAAAATTTAAAAGAATGTAGAAGGAAGGAATTGAAAGAATGTAGAAGGAATGAATAAAATAATGAAGAAGGAATTAGGAATTGAAAGAATGCATCGATCAGGAATGAATAAAATAATGTAGAAGGAATTGGAATTGAAAGAATGTGATCGAATGAATAAAAGAAAGGAAGTAATTGAAAGAATGTAGAAGGAATGAATAAAAGAATGAAGAAGGAAAGGATTTAAAGAATGTAGGAGGTCGAATTATAAAGTATGGAGAAAGAAGAAATTGAATGGAGAATCAAAAGAATGTCGAGTAATTGAATTTTTTAGAAAAAAGGGAATCTAACGAATGGGGAAGGAGGAAATTTAAAACATGTAGGAAAGGAGAAAATTCAAAGAATATAGAAGGAAGGAATTGAAGATGGAAGTTATAATGGAAGGAGTAATATATGGATCGGTTTATTCTTGACATCTCGTATTCTCTCTCTTCTATCTAACTATCTCACTAGCTAACCACCGAGTTATTAGAAAGCTCTGCGTCTAGGGATCAGCTGATTTGTACAGAAAACTTCTTTACAGCATGTCTAGTCTATATCGTCCATACGTAAAGTATATGTTTCAGTCTGAATGACAGTTTTCGGCCATTTTTCGGCCGATCTAGCTCCGTGATATCACAGTTTTTTTGGTAATTCAGTGACATTTTTAAAGGCTATTATCTATAATTGCACAGAGAATCTACCATATGTTCGAATACAAAAGATATATTAATTACTTGTCAGGTCGTAGATTGGGTCTGTCCTAGTATACGATTTTTGGACCCCCTCCTATCAATTTTGTACATGGGTCTGACAAGAAGTGTCTTAACTTAACCTAACCCGTGGCCGCAGCGCTCGGCCCCCTAGCCTGTCCTAGCCGCAGCGCTCGGCCCAGAAAGTGTCTTAACTAACCTTTTGGTAAATATATTCAGTGATAATAGTGTTAGTTAATTCTAAGCTATTACAATAACTATTACAATAATAATTACTCTGTTTTTTGACTGTTGATAAAAATATAAAAAAAATGATCGTAGCAGAACCCTAATGTGGGATCCCCAGGACGCCATAGGACCTCAAGGCTTTTCTCTCAAAACCCGGCCAATCCGGCACCCTGGTCCCTGATGTAGGGTGTGAGAATCATTTTTTCTCATTATACTGAAATATTCTTGTTTGTGTATTTGTTGTAAAAAGTAGAGAAAAACATGCCTCCCCAATGCTCACAAATAATATTTCAACAGGGTCGTCACTGATAGGGAGGGGGTAGATCACACAACACCCCCCCCCCCCACTGTATGTTTAGAGGCGCTTTTATAAGTTTGTAATCAAACTTATTTCTTACTATAACATGGCATCTTCTTTTTCAATTGTGGACAGTTTTTCTTTTTAAACATTGTTAGGTATATTAAAAACAAAAAAAGTTTATTTTATAAAAAAAATCGTGGATTTTAAAAATTGAATGAAAATCAAATTTTGTTGCAGGCTAATTTTTGAAATTTTGATAGTTCATAAACCGATCGGTTTAGCCGTTTTAACGTTTATTGGATATAAACCTACAGACACCCAGACAAGCAAAGTTTATATACAGATGTTTGAAGAAAAAATACTAAATACTAACATATGGTTAAGATTTTATTTATTTTTGGTTAATTTCATATTCAACCTGTTCATTTAAGTAAACTATTTTGTTCAATATATAAAGATGGATGTTTTACGTACAGTGTACACTAGTTAAAATGTCGATTAAAAAGGGATATTTCAAGAAACAAACAATTTCAATGTAAATAGTCCAAACTGGCAAAAAAAGGTTTCACGCTCACAGGTAGAAAAACTTGGGTTTGGAAATTAATTTCGATATATTTTTCATATCCTCATCAGTCCTACAGAAAATGACCAAAATTATTACAAATTAAAAATAAAGAAAATGTAACAAATACTTTCTAGATATTTATAAAAAAAAAGTAAGCAAATTAGGGGAGGGGGTTTTTTGAAGTGGAATGGAAAAAAATGAAAAGTGTAAAAATTATGGTCAACCTTAAAGAATGGTGGTATTGTCAAAACTGAAAGAAATGTTCATTGAATTAAGGGTTGGGGGGTGGGTGGGGGGGGGGGGGAACAATTTCAACTAAAAAAACTTGTTTAAAGAAAAAAAAATTAATCAAAACAGGACTTACTTTTTTCCACAACACTTTTATCGTTAAAAATTGTATTTATGCTTTTTTTTCTATCCTTATTCTTCAGTTTGCTTCTTTATTTTTTATTATTGATATTTTAGAAAAATGAAGTTGAACTGGCTCAGATCTGTGATACCATTATTATTTTCATGTATAGCATGCGATTCTAAATCTTTATACAATTTATCCATTCAACAACTTAAAGACTTAGTTAAATCAAAAGACCTTCAAGTGATAAAAAATGTTCTAAAATATGAAGGAGCCTTTGCAGTGACAAATCTTTCTGCAGAATATTCAGAGGCTTTAAAAGATTTAAAATTAAATAGCCCTGATTGCTTACATTCACTCAGGGAAATTCTTGAAACACAAATTCAAATTTTTTTTAGTTGTCTTTACGTTTAACTATTTGCTACGCCTCTTTGGTTTTATTCTGGGACCAGGGGGACTGGGCTTTTTTGCTGAATAATGAGATGTTTTTGAACCGTTTAGACTAATAAGAACCATTGCTTATCAGCTTTACCCAGCTCACAAGAGAAGCAGGTCATCTTAGTCTTTGCGGTTCAACGGTTTAACTAATCATTAAATCTTGTCCCAACCTGGGATCGCTTTAAGATAAAAAGTTAATTCATTAATTGATTGATTTAGTGATTAAATTCTGAAATATTCTGTTGATGCTAAAATTTAAATTTTGCAATATCATGCTTCCCTTTTTATATCTCAAGAATACCCCCCAGATATCCTGAATTTGTCCTACCGGATGGTTCTATACGAACAACATTTGCAAGTGAAACAGAAGAGTATCCGCCATGTTTATCTAAAACCAGTTCTGTCATCAGTGCCGAGATGAACCGCGTGTATTCTGAGGTAGCTCAGCTGTTGGAGCACGTGGCTGGGGAAAACAGTTTGCTCTGGAGGCCAAATAAGGATTCCCAACCTAAACAATTCGCGGATCTTCCGAAAAAGGTGATGCATGAAACAACTCTCAAAGAAATAATCAATTAGTATGAAAAAAGAATTGTGAGGTAAAGTTAGATATTATCAAGAAAGATGAATAAAATAGAAAACGATATTCAAGTCCTCGCTAAAAGATTTTACAATCAAAACAAAAATGTCGTAGAAAATGATTTACAAAAATTAGGTTGCTCAAAAATTTCTCAAAATAAAATTGAATCTGAGTTGCTCAAAATTGAATACAAAATTTAGCAAATTGTATTGGAAAGAATATGTTTGAAAAGGGGACCAAATCACGAACAGACTAAACATTAAGCAAGTCTTCAGAGACGAGAATGATACAGATCAAGATAGAGAAAAAAATATTTAAAGTATTGAAATAAAAATGAAAATTAACTGTTCATTTTCTTCCAGGAACATATTCATGTATACCAGAGTAGTGAAGAAGAAGAAAAAGGGGGTAATTTTGCTGCTCCTTTTCATACAGATAGTGGTATTCTTCTCCTTCTAACCCCCTTCCAGGAGCATCCTTTGAAGGTAAACCATCCTTCCTGCACAGTGCACATTGTTGAAGTGCATGCTTTCAGAACTACTTTCAAACATTGAAAGATTTTATTGGGATATATATTTCTCTCATCCATAGGTGAATTTTTTTTAGAATTACATTTAATGAATTTTGATGCCCTGAGAAAAGATTAAAAATGGGCTTTCAAAAACAAGTTAATTTTAACTATTTGGATAACTTTTTCCCAAAAAATTCCACTAAAAACATTTATTTATTTTCCTTTTAGAACTATTAGAAAAGGAATCTGAAAAAGAGGTCCCGTTATGAACCCCCCTTTTACATCCTAAAAAGCCTTAAAGAATACATGCTAGACATCTTGGGGGGGGGGGGGGGGAACTTATTCTTAAAAGAGGGTGGGGATGTTCTTTCTAAGAAATATACGCCCCTGTTTGAATTTTAAATTGTTCATTTATAATATTTATTTTAAAAGAATATTTTTTTAATGCTTTATTTTGATGCCTAATTTAGATTAGAACTCTGGGCGGTCAAACCATCGATACTTCAGAAGTTGGAGATGATTCAATAATGATTTTGATCGCAAGGTATAAAAACAAATTTTGTAATTTTTGAAACGAACATTAATTTATTTTGATATAGTTGCAAATATATTTAATGAATTATTTCAATCTTGGATTATAATTATTACATATCTAGAGGATTACACGATCATAACTATTAAATATCTAGAAGATTCCAAGATCATAATTATTTAATATCTAGAAGATTACAGGATTATAATTATTTAATATCTAGAGGATTACAGGATTATAATTATTTAATATCTAGAGGATTACCGGATTATAATTATTTAATATCTAGAGGATTGGATTATAATTATTTAATATCTAGAGGATTACAGGATTATAATTATTAAATATCTAGAGGATTACCGGATTATAATTATTTAATATCTAGAGGATTGCCGGATTATAATTATTTAATATCTAGAGGATTACAGGATTATAATTATTAAATATCTAGAGGATTACAGAATTATAATTATTAAATATCTATAGGATTTCAGAATTGTAATTATTAATTATCTGTAGAGGATTACCGGATTATAATTATTAAGTATATAGAGGATTACCGGATTATAATTATTAAATATCCGTAGAGGATTACCGGATTCTAATTATTAAATATCTAGAGGATTACCGGATTATAATTATTAAATGTCTAGAGGATTACCGGATTTTAATTAATAAATATCTAGAGGATTGCCGGATTATAATTATTTAATATCTAGAGGATTACAGGATTATAATTATTAAATATCTAGAGGATTACAGGATTATAATTATTAAATATCTAGAGGATTACCGGATTATAATTATTTAATATCTAGAGGATTACAGGATTATAATTATTTAATATCTAGAGGATTACAGGATTATAATTATTAAATATCTAGAGGATTATAATTATTTAATATCTAGAGGATTACAGGATTATAATTATCAAATATCTAGAGGATTACCGGATTATAATTATTTAATATCTAGAGGATTACCGGATTATAATTATTTAATATCTAGAGGATTACCGGATTGGTTGCTACGAGGATCTAGAGAAAGTAAAGAGTTTATGCCTGCCCCCCATGCAGTGGAAACCCTACCCTCTAGTATCAAGTATAGGACCATATTCGCTAGAATGATGGTGAGAATTTATTTGTTTATTTTAGTTTTCAAATAATTTTATTTTTAAGATTCACAAAAATTCATGGAGTGAAATCTTCTAGTTTTTTTTCAGGAGCTCACACAAATTTAACTCTATACGTTTAATTATTGACAAATGTATTATTTTATCTATATGCTTATCTTATCTATCTACATAAATATTTAAATCAATATATCTATATAAATCTATCATATTCATATACACAGTGTTTCACATTATTAGGGCTCATCAGTATTGCTCAATTTATCAGTTTTTGATTTTGCAATTGACGAGGCTTGAACCGTGAATCCTTGGATTACGAGACAACCATGCTAACCATTGCAACATTATGAATTATAATCTATCATAAAAAGATATCTATTTAGCAATGCTTCTATATCTATCTATCTAGGTTGCACCTCTAGAAGCTGAACCAGCCGGTCCTCTCACTCAAAAAACTAAATTTGGAGATATTTTCTTCCAGAAAGGGAGTCATCAGGGTGACCTTTGTCCTTTGAATAACGAGTCTGGAGTCGAGATGAGGTCGGCCCCAGAGGTCGTTCGAGTTGAAAGATCCCAGCAGGGTCACGCTCATGTGTAAGTTATTTTTTGATCCTTGTATCTAGGGTCAAAGCTTTTGTATTTTAAATCTGCTCTCCCCTTGGGCAGTTTAATTTTTACAGCAGGCACAGTCAAAAGGTTATATAAACATAAGGATTTGCATCAAAATTTATATTAATCATCCAAGTTTTATGCCATTTTTATGATTTCACTCGGGTTTAATTTTAGTCACATTTTTTCTTAGCTTAGATCCATGGTGAAAATAAAGCCAGGGATTTTTGGGTGGACATCAACTTTTAAACTTTCAAATACCTGTTTAGGTATTTCAATATTCTACAATTTAACCAGAAAACGTTTATCTCAGCTATGAATTAGTATTCCACTTTTGAAACCACGAAAACAATGTTTTATTGTGGAAGGAGATGGCATCCCTTGCAGTATTTGGTTTTGAATATTTATATTTTTTTGAAGAATATTGTTTTTAGATCGAATGTTAAGTGGGATAAACTAAAATCGGAGGAATGTTCTGGAAACTCTAGTTATTGTTGGATGGGCTGCTATCCTCTACCTACATGCGACCTTTCCAGGGTACTTACTTCATAGTTTACAGTTAGTTAATCCTGTTCATTCACTCATTCATTCATTTACATTTTCTAATTCATCCTTTCATTCATTCATTCATTCATATCTTCACATCTACGCGAGTTTCAGGGTGAGGGGACTAAGAACAGCCCAAGGGATCTAGGGGACCTAGAACTTTTGTAAACATTTTACGGTCAGTTTTATGAGGGGGTGTCTATCACAAACACATTCTGTATACTTCATTTTAAAATCGTAGCACGTTTTTTTT
>NW_019397837.1:41517-83916 GCF_000591075.1 Eurytemora carolleeae | reverse complement strand
GAATGCTCAAATATTTTAATGGTTTTTGCTCATATTACATATATTTGGTGAAATTTGATATTTTTTTCCAAAAACAGAGGGTCGGAGGAGGTCGGCCCGGCGCCTAAGACTAGGTTCCCGACTCTAAGATTCTACTCGGGAAGAATTACGCAACCAATCTGAAAAGGATTATATCCCACAGGAGCCTGAGAATCTCAGGTTTGCTCCTATTATAATTTTTTATTTAAAATTTTGCATTTTTAATAGATAAAATTGATAATATTATTACATATAGTTGTATAGTCCGTATTACGTCACAATAAATTCAGCCAATGACAGTGCAGTATCGTTGTCACGTGGTACAGACGGAAATCATGTTACCAGTATACTGCACTGCCATTGGCTGAAGTACTGGTGACGTAATACGGACTATACGGATTAAATGTAATAATGTTATCAATTATATCTATAAAAAATGCAAAATACAAATTAAATAATTATAACAGGAGCAAACCTGAGATTTTCAACTTGCTGTGAGAAATAGTCGTTTTTCAGATTGGATGGAAAATTGTTGAATATGATCTGTTTAATGCTACAACTTTCATACAAAATCTGACATATGTCCTTCATGGTATAATTTTGACACAGTTTTATGTCAATTTCTCGAGACAGGAACATACCCAAGTAACAAAAGTGAGGAATTTCCCCAGATTCTCCAACCGTGGTGACTCTCTTTAAGGAATTTCCGAGGAATTTCTCGAGAATCATTTCCTGTAACTGATTCCTCGGAAATTCTGGAGAAATTGGGTAAGATAGATGTCTTATAGGTATAGGTAATTCTCAGGTTTTATCCTATACCTCCTTTCATTTTTCCTTTACAGTCCTTTTTAATCGAATTAAAAATAAAAAAGTTTATAAAAAGTGTTAAATTTATATAGCGACTTATGTAAAAACTGTGGAATAATTGTTTACAAAACTTTTAGAGCAAATAAAATATTTTAATTTTGTTAACTAAGTAAAAATTTAACACGGTCAAGATGATTTGGTAGCTTTTGGCTTTATAAATCTGGATTTTTTATTGAAATCTAAATTCGGTATAACGTACACTGTACAGTATCCGTGTTTTAAATACCTAAACTGCATAAATGATTTGAAAGGATAAGTTTAATACCGGTATAGGTGTTAGGTTAGATCCCCAGCGCAACTTCCCCAGTCACAACTTCCCCAGTCACAACTTCCCCGAGACATCTTCATCGACAGCAATTTCCCCAACAACCAACTTCCCCGACAACCAATTTCCCCAACAACAATTTTCCCAATTTATAATTACCCCAACAGCAACTTCCCCAACAACAATTTCCCCATGCAGTAAAACAGCAACTTTCCCAACAACTATTTCCCCATGCAGTAAAATATCAAATATTTCCGTTTTTAACATTAACAAATGCGCAATTTTAAAATAAAAATTTGCAAATTTTTGAATGTGAAAAAATCAGTTGGATTAGAGTCGACAATGTTGGCAGTTTATACAATGTCCTTGAAGAAGAGAAATGTTCTGGTGGATCCCAATAAGTATGAGTACAACCTACAATCAATGTCAAGGGACAAATCTGAATCATTCTGGAACTGTGTGGAGAAAAGAATTTTACTGCATGGGGAAGTTGCTGTTGGGGAAGTTGCTGTTGGGGAAGTTGCTGTTGGGGAAATTAGTGACTGGGGAAGTTAGTGTTGGGGAAGTTGCTGTTGGGGAAGTTGCTTATGGGGAAATTAGTGACTGGGGAAGTTAGTGTTGGGGAAATTAGCGGTTGGGGAAGTTGCTGTCGGGGAAATTAGTGACTGGGGAAGTTAGTGTTGGGGAAATTAGCGGGTGGGAAAATCGCTGTTGGGGAAATTATTGACTGGGGAAATTGTGTTGGGGAAGTTGTTCTGGGGATCTAACCTAACACCCCGGTATAGATCATGTTGTACACAGAAACTCTGTGAGTAGAAGAATCGTCATAGTACAGCATTTGTTTATTGCTGGAATTGTACACACTGAGGGCAAAACTTAAAAGAAATTTACCGGGTATCCCAAACCAAACCTGGCCACGAAACCGGGTTAGCTCTCTTAAGTCTGGGTTTGAGTTTCGTAAGGGTTTCGGGAAACTCCGGAAACTGAGAATGTTACGGGGCAATACCTCAAAATGAAACCCTTGTATAGGAGTAGGGTTACGGCTGGGAAAGTGAGTTTCGTAGTTTTAAGAACATGAAACCCGAACTCTGCCAAACCCGGGTTTCAGGAAACCGGGTATCGTAGCGAGTTTTATAATTTTCTTAAGTTTTGCACTCTGGAGTAGAACTCTGTACATATCTTCTATAAATTAATCAAATGCGTACAGCTTGTACAGAAAAAGTGTATTGCTAGTATATAATGTACACAATTAAGCTGTAGAGGAATCTTGTACAAATGTCTGCTATTAATAATTTCCAAGTGTACATCTCTGCTTGTACAGGATAAGTTTAATGCTGGCATATCATGTACATACTGGAGTAGGATTCTGTACATATCTTCAATATATTCCAACCTTGTTGTAACAGGAGAATCCATGTGTACATGGAGGTACATAATTGGTCTCAGGGATTACCAGGTTAAGATGTGATCCCTTTGTTTAACCCTATCTCCGCTGGGGTACTTGAAAACCAGGATACGCTGGGGGTTTACATTCTAATGAAACCAATAGTTTTTGATACAATATTAACATTAATAATCAGTCCTAAGATAACTCCGCCATGGTTCCGTGTACAAAACTTACAGTGCTACCAACAAAAATAAGATTAAAAAACAAGACACTTTGTGTGGTTGATTCAGTCTCATTTCGTACATTCATCAATATTGTCCCTAACGTTAAACCAAGAAAAACAGCTTGTAAATTGATAAAATGGAAAGATTTGAATGTTATCTTATGTTGATTTATAAATTTAAAATTTAGGTTTAAATTTTATGAAAATTTAAACTCTTTAACTAGTTGTACTCTAAAAATGAAACTCTTTAAGAAAATGCCGAGGCGATTTACCTCACTGCAAATAAAAAACAAGCGAACTGAACTTTTTACAAAAAAATGTTCAGCTACTTATCTATAAAATATTTAGTTAGGAAAAAAGAAAAACTGTTAAAATAAAGACATGACCGGTTTTATTTTAAGACTAAAATTCTTTGGCTATTATGGAATTTAATTTGTGTTATTATATTTCAATCTTCTTTGAACCCTATACTCTACCCTCATTAACAATATGTTCTTTTTTTTAACCCTTTTCTTGTATTTTTGGTTTTTTAAATGAAACGGTGCCCATCTCTGAATGGGACAGGATGTAAATGCAACAGAACTTTATCTCCTCGATAAGGATTTATGGTGGTCACGACGTATATACTGGGAGCAAGTATGGAGGGACCTCCTTGTAAGGGATGTCACATTAACAAACTATACTATTCTATGGAGTATTCTAAGTATAGCGCGGCGCTGAACGGCATATGGTGGTCACGACCTATATACTGGCAGCAGGTGTGGAGGGACTTTATTGTTTGAGATTTCACTTTAACACATTATGATATTCTAAAGAAAAGTATAGTGCTGAGCTGACCTACCTACAGGGGTCACGAGTACAACCTATATATTGTCAGCAGGAGTGGAGCTTCCTCCTTGTAAAATATGTCACCTTAACATATTATAATATTGCAAGGAGAAGTATAGTGCAGCGCTGACCTGCATATGGTGGTCACGATCTATATACTGGCAGCAAGTGTGGAGAGACCTCCTTGTAAGGGATGTCACTTTAACACATTATAGGTTCAACTACGGAACAATGACAGACGAGGTGAAACGGGTTGTGGGATTGGTTTTTTAAATAAGGGTTAATAATCACGAAAATAATAATTTGCAAAACTTTATATAATTTTCAATTAATTCTCAAGCTTTAAACCCTTTTTTCAAAAATCTCTACCACTACTTCTGTTCAGAACATTTCTAGATTTAGCATCATTTTTCTAGATCACAACAAGTTAGATGTTTCTATATATGTTTTGAGATAAAATTGTTATCTGTTTGTCTGTTTGTTTGTACGATCATAACTCAGGAACCCCTGGACCGATTTGGTTCAAATTGAGTGTGGAACTCGGGAGAGCCACGGAAATGTTCTTAGTTTGGTCTTTAGAATCTAATTTTTGTGAGTTTTATAGCGAAAATTAAGTTTCCAAGTAAAAATCGACCAAGTGCGGGTAAACGGCGGGAGTGTACCCTGGGGAATGCAGGTTCCCAAGCTAGGTTAATATATTTCTTGATGAAGCTAAATTATTCTAGAAAAAGTGTAGGTAGATATTATTATTTTTATATTAATTTGTGTGAAAACTATAAAGTAGATTTATGTTAGTTCTTCTACTAACCTGGTCACCTAGCCTCTTAACAACCTGTTTTCAATTCCATTTTTCATTTCAAGTAAGAGAAAAGAAAATATATCTTAGCTGAGCTGAAAACTTTAGAATGGTGGATACCGAGATTAATGCTTGATCTCAACTTTTTCTTAATCTCAAGATTAAATATTGCATGTTCTCCTTTTTTATTATTAATCTTCAGATAATTTAACCGATCTTGATTAAGGATATCGTATTCTAAAGTTTTCAGCTTTGGAGATTGATAACAAGAGGAGAAAAAGCATTATTTAATGAATTAATTATTAAGAAAAAGAGTGGATGCAGCATTAATCTCGATATCCACCATTCAAAAGTTCTCAGCTCTGGTTACATAATAGAAATTCTCAATAGCTCTTCAATATGAGGAGTTCTGATTGAAAAAGTGTAATATTTTAATCTAACATGTGCAATTTACTATGTTTAAAGTGAGTTAACACTGACCAAAACTTTTTTACTTATTTAATTTTTAAATTTTAACAACATTTTTAAAATAAGATATGACCACAACTATAATTTGCTAATCTTCAAATCTGTGCAGCATAATACTGAAATCGGCAACATTAAATGTATACAACATCATGCTACAAAGATTATAGAGAAGAGTAAACTTGAGTTGGATGAAAATGTTAAATTTCTTTTATTTCAATCACGCATAAAGATACAGTGATAACAAGAAAACTCTAAAATATGAAGACGACTTTTAGCATCAAGTTAAAACTTTAAAAAGTTCATTGAGCATGAGCCACATCAACTGTGCAGTGTAAAAAAAATATCACTAAATTAGTGATTTGATAAGTGCCAAATAAAATTATTTTCTTTGTACCAACATCAAAGAATTGCAATAATGTCGTCTTTCTATTCAATTTATTACTGGTTATCAATGTATATTGTACAGGGTGTCCCACGAAACATGACATTTAAGGAACAGTTATTTTTAGTTAAACAAATCTTTTGCTTGATTATATTTTACTTTGAAATCAATTTTAGTATAACATGACTCCCATATAATATATTTATTGCTCTTTAGTATCAAACAACTGAGCAAATAATGGAAAAAGACATTCTAAACTATTCACCAACTGTCATGTTTCGTGGGACACCCTGTATATTGCAAGAAACAAAATACTCTCTCATAATAAAAAAAATTTAATTTTCTCGTTTTGTTTTGTTTAAATTTGTCCTTTTATTTGTGAAGAACAAAGAAATTGAGTCACAAACTAAGGTTTTCAAATCAGTGTTGTAGTGTAGACCTTGGTATTTCAAACATTGAATTCTTATAGATCAAAAAATCTAAGGTTGAAATATCAAAGGTCGCAAAGATATAGGGGTTAAAGACTCAATTCTTTTGACAACATTTTTTTTTACTTTTTCTTCTTTAGCCTGTTATTGATCATATGAGGGTGAGTGCTGCACTCAATGCTATTGGACACAAGCTAAAATCCTTGTCTTTTCTACCAGACGAAAACCTTCACAACATTGTAGAATTCCAGATTGTTATGAACAGGTTAAATATTGAGAATTAATAAAGAGATTGTGAGCGTTATTTCAAGCCACCCTTTTTTAACTGCTAAGTATCAGATTCACGATTTTAACATTTTGCGTGGAAAATTAACAATGTCTAATTAAATTGATTATTTTCATTGAGGTTTATATAAAAGTGAAATGCAAATTTACGCAGTAAAGATCAGAAAGGAATTGAAAAAAAGTAATCTTTTTCATTGTTATTCAGATAACGAAATATACGGCTTTCAGTTTAGCATGTTTACTCTTTCTACGAATGGCATTTTAAATTAACTTAACATTCTAAAGGACTGTTAAGGTAAAATGAAAGGGGTAAAGGCTGAAACCTCACTCTTGTATACCAAGTCCATTAGCGCCTGATCCAATCAGGGTTCAGTCATGTGCTTGGTGTCTATTCTGAACTAATAGAAATAGTATAGCGGTAACATCTATCTTTCTATCATCTCATTATCCAATTAGAGTTATGAATCCTTATAAATGGAAATATTTACTTCCACTGAAACTACGGTGGACTGGACATTTTCGGAGTTGATCGCGACCAATTATAGTTCTATTATTAGGTGTTCGTGTCTTAAAAAATTAATATAAAACTGCCTCCCATTTGTAGGTTTCCTTTAAAATTATAAGTTTACTTTTCATATCGATTGTTTGGCCGCTAGGTGTCTCTCAACGGTAATATCAGAGACACTTAGCGGCCAAAAAAAATCGTCATCAAAAACACAATAATTTTCAAATACAATGTCACGTTAAATAGAGTTTTCGTATAGCTCGGACACAGTTTTACATCAATTTCTGGAGACAGGGACATCAGAATAGAACTAATATTATGTCTTGATCAACTCCTAAAATTTCTAGGCTATAGCCTCGAAGGAAAATTGCTGATTTCATCTTATTGCTTTGCTGTGAAAATGCATCTAGAAAATACATTATACCCTGTTTTAGGTTCTGTCTCGTGAACAACACAAAACTGCCAAACATCAAGAGCTTTTGCTACAAATTTCCCTGCGACTTTGCAAGGTAACTACACAGTGATACAAAGATTGCCAGCTCTAAATCAAGAATTAATAGGCATCTTGCCAATTACAAAATTATAACATAATGTGTTTTTGAGTTACAGATGTAAAATCAATGGCCAAGACAACGTCAATTGATGCATTTTAAAAGATTAAAAAATTGATGCAATTTTTCAGAGCAGTCTGGATTAATGTGACTGACATCTTTTAATGTGATGAGAACACGGGAATTTTTGATTAATTGTTTTTTTTTCAAGGAAGCACAATGAAATTGACATCTATGGAACTGGAGGAATGATTCTGCAGAATATGAAGGTAAGCTTGATAATTGTATTTACAGTGTAAACATAAAACAGTGCAATAGGAGAACGACATTTTAGAAATACTATGTATATTGGATGTTAGTATCAGGGAGTAAGGAATAGAAGGGAGATATACTGTCCCGGCCCGCCAAACCATATGATTATACATGCTTTGGAGACGGTACTTCGTTTGAATAAGAAATATTTTTCTGATGTACAATTACCGCGTATACAATAACCTATTCTGAATATTTCTTATACAAATTGAGTACCCGTCTGCAAAGCATGCACAATCATATGGTAGGGCAGGCCGCGTCAGTTATATCTCCCTTCTATTCCTTACTCCCTGGTTAGCTTATCAAATAGTATTCAAGTAGCTTATTAAGAAAAATAAATAGTCTTTTCCAATTCCAGGGTTTATGGATCCTTATTTATTCTTTTGAATGTAGTTAAAATAAAGTCGTCGTATATATCAATACAATACAGACGGTTCTTTATTTCAATTTAGATTTCAACAAAGCTTTGAACAAGGTTGTTAGAGATCAAAACATATAATAAAAAAGTCGTCTTCATTGTATTGATATAATTTCCGACTATGGTACATAAAAAACCAAGTGAGACATTTTGGTATTTTTTTTAACTTGAACTGTTTTTGATATTTTTGAAAAAAAAACAATTGTAAATTAATTTTTTGTTAGAATTTGCTTGAATGTCTGCCTGGACTGGAAAAGTTGGAACTAGTTGATCTCCAGCTGGATGGAAATGATGGTAAGCTTGAAGTTGTTGATCTAAAGCTTGATGGAAATGATGGTAAGCTTGAACGTGTTGATCTAAAGTTTGATGAAAATGATGGTAAGCTTGAACTTGTTGATCTAAAGCTTGATGGAAATGATGGTAAGCTTGAACGTGTTGATCTAAAGTTTGATGGGAACAAACGAGATGTTTTAAAAACTAAATGGGAAATTTCTTTAACTTGGAACAGTGAGATTCATAAAACTGTGGAATAGAAGGAAGACTATTAGAAACTAAGGAACATTTTAAATATTCCTATTACAAAAATAAAGTGCAAAAAAAAGATTAATACAAACTTGCAGAGACACATTTGATCTTATAATTTGATTTTTAATTTTGGAGTAAGAATATTGGTTTTATAACACCATTGAATGAAAGTAAGATGCTTAAATGCTGTTTTCATTTTCCACAGGTTTCCTGGTCTCACTGCAGAAACCGTTAAGTTAGTAATGTTTTACCTATCAAAAGGAATAATTAATCAAAAAGTTAGTTCATATTTTTTATTGAAACAAATTTTTTAATTAACAAAAAACATGAATGTTTTTCAGCTGAGCATGTTCTGGATGAAGTAAGTGAAGTTTGTTCAGTGTCTCTCAAATCCCTGAGGAAATGTTTTTTTAAATCTATCAATTATTAACGACAATTATTAGTTTACATTGGTACCCTTAAAAGCTTTATCTGAGCTGGAAACTTTAGAATGGCGGATATCGAGATCACTGCTTGATCCTCTCTTTTTCTTAATCTCGAGATTAACCTAATCTTGTACTTGTATCCTGAAAAGTGTATAAAATTCAACCAATCAGAACCGCGTTTCATAAGCGGGAAATTTAACATTTTGCGCGCCATTTAAGATTAATATACAGAAACGGGTGGGGGGACTCTCTAATTTTAAAAAACCGGTTTTTGATTTCCCCACGTACTACATCCAAAAAGAGTAGATTAAGCAAGAAATTAAAAGTGTCCACATTGGAAATTCGTATTTATCAGTATAGATTACAGGTATCCCATTCTAAAGTTCCCAGCTCTGATAGATTAAAGAATGAAATTTATATCAATGTTTATGATTTTAAAAACTTATTATTTTCAATTATAGGGTTTCTACAAAAGTGACCTGGCATTTCTACTGCACAAAATTATTTCTTTATAAACATGGGAATTAATAGACTACTAAAAATAAACGTCTTAGATTACCGAAAGTTGATGAATGATAAAGATGTATAAAAAATTAGATTGTACGTCTCATGAGCCTTTGAAAATGTGGTTTACCTTCTTCGTATCTTAAAATTTACGCAGATTGTAATTTAAAAATGTATTCATAATATTTCTCGTCATTAATATATTGAGCTGAAATAGAGCCGCTAAAAGAAGAAAAAACTTAAAAAATTGTTCATGAAAGCAGAATTATCAACATATCTCGGCAACCCTTCTCTATGCTGGCAACCGCATCCTTTGTAAATCTTCGGGTTCTCTCCATATCACCTCATAATTTGGGAGATGATTTAGTGGAGTGTATAGGTAAATTCTCATAATATGGGAGATGATTTAGTAGAGTGTATAGGTAAATTCTCATAATATGGGAGATGATTTAGTGGAGTGTATAGGTAAATTCTCATTATATGGGAGATGATGGTAAATTCTCATAATATAGAGTATCATTTAGTAGAATGCTTAAGTAATTTCTCATAATATAGGAGATGATTTAGTGGAGTGTTTAGGTAAATTCTCATAATTTGGAATATGATTTGTGAAGTGTATAGGTAAATTCTCATTATATGGGAGATGATGGTAAATTCTCATAATATAGGGTATAATTTAGTGGAATGTTTAGGATGATTTGTGAAGTGTATAGGTAAATTCTCATTATATGGGAGATGATGGTAAATTCTCATAATATAGGGTATAATTTAGTGGAATGTTTAGGTAAATTTTCATAATATAGGAGATGATTTAGTGGAGTGTATAGGTAAATTCTCATAATATGGGAGATTATTTAGTGGAGTGTATAAGTAAATTCTCATAATATGGGATATGATTTAGTGGAGTGTATCGATAAATTCTCATAATATAGGAGATGATTAAGTGAAGTGTATAGGTAAATTCTCATAATATGGGAGATGATTAAGTGGAGAGTATAGGTAAATTCTCATAATATAGGAGATGATTAAGTGAAGTGTATAGGTAATTTCTCATAATATGGGATATGATTTAGTGGAGTGTATAGATAAATTCTCATAATATAGGAGTTGAGTGTATATAGGTTAATTCTCATAATATGGGAGATGATTAAGTGGAGTGTATAGGTAAATTCTCATAATATAGGAGATGATTTAATGGAGTGTATATAGGTTAATTCTCATAATATGGGAGATGATTTAGTGGAGTGTATATAGGTTAATTCTCATAATATGGGAGATGATTTAGTGGAGTGTATATAGGTTAATTCTCATAATATGGGAGATGATTTAGTGGAGTGTATATAGGTTAATTCTCATAATATGGGAGATGATTTAGTGGAGTGTATATAGGTTAATTCTCATAATATGGGAGATGATTTAGTGGAGTGTATATAGGTTAATTCTCATAATATGGGAGATGATTTAGTGGTGTGTATATAGGTTAATTCTCATAATATTGGAGATGATTTAGTGGAGTACAGTGAATAGGTAAATTGCTGCTTGCAAAAGAACTGCGCGACATGATACAAAACCTGTCCATTTAATGAAATGCATGACTGATTCACAACGGTACTATGAAATATTTGACAGATTGGGTTGGGATTGGGTTAACAACTTCTAACGTAATTTGATCATAATAATGATGAGTTTTTTTATTGTTTAAATTCATAATTTGTTTAATAAGTATTTTTATTTTTCAGCCGACATGAAAAAGCTGCGTAACCTGATAATTATGAGTAATGCGTACACAGACAGCATTCCAACTCCTGTTGACAGCAGGTACAGCTAGATAACTTACGCAATATGCATATGTAAAAAAATTGCTTAAGCAAAGAATGAATTGTAAATTGGCTCAAGTGACCAGAAAAAAGAATCTTTTGCTGTTGTCACAAACTCTGATTTTTTAACCCTTATATCTTTGCAAGACGATTTAGTAGACCTTAATAATTTCAATCCTTGAAAGCTTTTAGATCAAGTTTGAAATACACTACCATATTGCAAAGACAAAGGGATTAAGAAATTTGAGTTTTTGTCAAGAACTTAGTTTTTTTCTTTTACAAAAAAAGGTTATTCAAAATTAAATGATAATAAGAAAAAATAATGTTTATAGAATTTGGCTCTCTTGTCGAAAACATCATCCAAGATTAAGGCAAGTACAAGGTGTCAAATATTTAAAAATTATTGAACCTTAAAGGGAGTGTTCGCGAAAAATGAAAGGGGGTATAGGCTTAATGCGATAAAAAAGCGCTTTTGATCGCTACTAATCTTAATTCTATCTGTTGCGTCTATAAGGAGAAAATTGTTAAAGACGTCTGATACCGAATAACTTAGCGTCCATACAAATTGAGAAAATTGCAACATACAACTTAGACCGTAAAAAAAATCAATTTAATTTCAAACAAATCATTCAGATATTAAAACCTATAGCAATCGATTATCTTTCGCCACATTTGTATATAGTTTATATTTTATATATGTTTTAATTAATTTGTTTTGAATTTGATTATTTCTCTTGTCGCTTGTGCAACTATCTAAGAATGCCGCGCACCACTCACATTTTTCAAAATCCGTTAAAAACGTTTTCCCTTAAGACAAAAATAGCCCAATAGGGATAGGGTTTACACTAATCTTTCTCTTGAGAATTAATCAATAATATTTTTACAGTTTATTCCTCTTGTTTCAGGGTTCATCTTATAACAGAAGGGAAGCATAAAAAAGAGCTTACTTTCCAGACAAGGAATGCATTTTTATGATAACTTTTAATTTTTTATTTTGACTTGGCAAAATAAAGATTTGTATTTGAATAATGAGATTTCATGGGTTTTCAAAAATAGAAGAAAAAATATTAAAGCTATCATCAAAAAATGAAATATGTAAGTTCAACTTGCAAGATTCCTTTATTCGGTTTTATACTTTTAACTTTTTTTTTCAAACCAAAATAGCCTTTAAAAAAGAAATAAAGGGGTGAGGATATTTCATTTGTGTTTAGACAATGTGATAAGAAATTGTGACGCCTTTACATTTGGTTGTCTAGGCATTTACATATTAAAAATGCAACGCGCTCCTTTTTAGCTTAAGTTCAAAAGGTATAATAGACAAAATACTGGTTAATTTTTGCGTGAGAGCGTCACATCTTGGTTTGCAATGGTTTAATTTTTGATTATAATTTCTAATTAAAAAAGTTAAACTAAAATTCAACTATTCAAGAGCACCTGTAAAATCTATTGTCTACGATACCCCCTACTCAAAGGTGAGATTTTAATTCATAAATGCATATTTTCCCTTCTAAACTGCATACAGGGTTACCCATAACAGATTAGACTTCAGAGACGACTGTCTTTTTTCTCATTCCATGATTCCCTGCACCTATCTAATTCTTTCGTTCTTTGTTAAATCATTAAGTAAGCCATTTAAAGACTTCATCTAAGCGAAATACTTTTAACCGCGGAAAAGTCATATTTGTATACATATGTTTTAAGCAAGGTTATAATGCAAGGAAAATTATTTCAGAGGTGTACACATCTTTTGTACTGCAGTTTACTGTCTCTGGGCGGTATTGTAAACACAGGACGGATGTCGAAGCCTGACATGGGATCCACCTTTCACGTAAAAAATCAATGAAATATTCTGGTCATAGGAAACTATTATGTGAATTATCAAAATTATCAAAATTTAATGCTTTTAACCTCCTCGGATACTAAACGAACACTGATGCATCTATTCTTCTTTGCAAATTCCGCCCAGAAGGAACTGGTTTCAATATGTACGCAGAGTATAGGCAACTGTAATTAATTTTCCTTGCATTATAACCTTGGTTTTAAGCCGTTTTTACAGTCTTATTCTTTGTGGGAAACCCTATAATATGCAAATATGCAATACCCAGTTTTTTTCTGCCGGAGAAGGGAATTTGTCAATTCGGATCTCAGAGATAACTTAATCCATGAATCTCACTAGAAAGGGATTATTTATTTGGTGCCAGTTGATGTCAAAAAAATTGGCATGATTCAGTTTAGTTTTGAGTATATACACATTCTGGTTGACGAGTGCAAATAAGTTAATATTCGGATTACTGAGTTAAATTTGTAAAAATTCGAACAAAAAAGGTAAACAAGAAAAATGGTTGCCCATTCTGATAACAGAGGTTAATAAGTAAAAATAAGTAGATGCTCTGAAAACAGAGTGCATGAGTGCATGCTCTGATAGCAAAGGTTAATGAGTAAAATGAGTGCATGCTCTGATAGCAGAGGTTAATGAGTAAAAATGAGTGCATACTCTGAAAACAGAGGTTAATGAGTAAAAATGGGTACATACTCTGATAACAAAGGGTACTGAGTAATAATGAGTACATGCTCTGATAACAGAGGTTAATGAGTAAAAATGAGTGCATGCTCTGATAGCAGAGGTTACTGAGTAAAAATGAGTACATACTTTGATAGCCGAGGTTAATGAGTAAAAATGAGTATACATTTTGGTAAATTAGTGCAAGTAATGATGACAGGTTCTGGATTTTTGAGTAAAAATGTGTTCACAAATTCTGATCAGTGATAAAAAATGAGTATTTGGGTAGATGAGAACAAATAAGTACACAATATTGTAAATGAGTATAATTAATTAAACACCCAAGTAAATGAGTTCCAATTTACATTACTATATAAAAAAAAGAAAATGTATTTACAAAGGGATTTGTGGATTTCCCCGAAACATTTCCACCCTTAATGCTTTGTCCCACCAAGCTGTGGATACTTTATTTGGATAAATTTTCTTGAATTTTACTAATTTTACTCAGTTTATATATGCTTCTTAAAAAAAGTTGACATTGTTAATCAAAAGTTATATGTCGTTCTGGTTCAAGAGTATTTATTATTCAGGTTAATCAGTTTTCAGTAAATCTTGTTGTGGAACTATACAGAACAGATTTAGAGGTAAAACAAATGTTTTCTTGATCCATAATATTTTTAATATTTTTAATAGTTGTCACATTTATTTTAGTTGTTGACCTCCTCCATGCAAGGATTAATGCACGCTAGAACTTATTATGGCTGTTTTTTTAATAGGCTTTATAAGAGCACTTCACTCTCCAATTTCTATAAATTTTAGCCTTGAACTGGTCTTTTAATCATTCTCCAGTAAGCACAAACTTTTAAGGATATTTTTGTTTTAATGAGTTGCCACAAGTCAAATGTAGGCCGATTGGTTCAGCCGTTTTTACGTATATTGGATTCACACAGACAGACCAGCCAAATTTATATAGATAGATTTAGTTTTAAAAAATTGTAAAGCTTTTGCTATATTGAAGATTCTGTTTGTTTAGGTGTACTGCCACAAGAGACTGCCAAGATTTTCAAGATCAAGGAAAAATATTATAGTATTAAATTTAAAAGAAGAAAAATCGACCAATATTTTTGAAGTGATCAAATTTGAGTAGCGACTTAACTCGCCTTAAACTGGAACTTTCTAATATTTGCAAACTTTTAATATTTTCTGTGAATTCAAAAATCAAGGTTTAAAATATTATTGAATTATTCCAAATAAGGTCTCAAAGATTTATGCATTAGAAAAAATACAGTTTGACTTAAAAAATCTATTAATTTAAATACATTTTGTAGAAGTTTTCATGATCGACCTGATTCCTCATACATATATCTAGTCAGGCAGTGTCCCTACATACATACTTTGGTAATTTATTATAGCTTTAAATATTAGAGAGATATTAATAGAAATATTGATTTAGGTTGCAGTTATCTTCGTATATATCAATACAACGAGGACGACTTTATTTTTCAATATCAATTTACTATAATGAAACCCTTAATAACGAATACATCGAAAGAATTCATCAAATGTCGTATTCTTCACTTCATTATAATGGAATGTTGCAGATATTTACTTTTTTAATTTAATGATTATATGGAACTCTTTAACCCTATCCCGGCTGGGGTACTTGAAAACCAGGATACGCTGGGGGGGGGTCAATTTGACCCCCCCCTCTAAATCCCATGTTTTATGTCCAAATATGACAAATGATACATCATTAGAAAGCTCTTGTGCTCTACTTTTAGAATCTGCAAAAAATTTGCAAATTTGCGAAAATTGAATTTTTTATCGCAAAATCCAGTTTTATAGTAAAAATGTTTGCAAAAAAAAATTTGTCCAAAAAATGACAAATTATACATTTTTGAAAAGCCCTTGACCATGCCATTTCAAATATGCAAAAAATTTTGCAAAATTTTAAATAACCTGATTTTTAATCAAGAAAAACTAAAAATGTGCAAATTTCCTTTGACAGGTTGTTTGCAAAAAATTCGCAATTTTTTTTCTCGCAAAACTTGTGCAATCCGTTTCCTTATGTCATAGGCTTTCCAAAAAGCTAAATTTGATCAAAATCTGACAAGTGAAAGTGGGTCAAAACAAAGATTTAGTTTGCTACAGGCAAAAGCAGTCATTCAGGCAGTGTGCCTGAGGACTCAGGCAGTTAGTATTAAAGCCCGGTTTTAGGCCTAAAGGGAGGGCTTTGGGTATGTAAGAAAAGTCAGAAAATTTCAAGAGCCTCAGACCAATACTTTTTGAGTTATGCAAAAAAAACTACAGGGGGGGGTCAAATTGACCCCCCCCCCCCAGCAATAGGGTTAAAACTGTTCCCGCATATTCATGGCTATTTATTTATTTTCGAAAATACTGAAATTTACGTAATAAAGTATAAAACTCATTGGAAAATTGTAAAGACGACATTTGATAAATTCTTCCGGTGTATTCGTTATTAAGGGTTTCACTGTACTATGTTTTATAGAAAAATACTCCCTTTAAGAGTACTTACAATTTGTTCTATTTAGATGATTCGAGAAAGAGTTTCATCTAGCACTGTTTTGCTTTTAGCATATACAGGTAAATATTTATATATAAAGTTGTAATCCCTGTTTTTGGTTTATGTCCGATCATAACTCAGAAACCCCTTCACGGATTTGCCTCACATTTTGATTTAGAAGCTTGGGAGACCCACGAGAATGTTCTCAGCTTGATAGTAAGTTGAGTGGCTCCATTTGGGGAAAAATAGCTAAAATCGTAATTTACGACCAAGAGCGGGTAAACTGCGGAAATAACTATTGAGTACCCTGGGCACCGCGTGTTTGTATAAAATGCCTTCTTTTTGAGCGAAAATTTTATGTTTTTTTAAAAAGAAAATGGTATTGAAGGTTTTAAAAACTAGTTTTTGTACATTTATATTCTCATTTTGGATTTTGAAATCTCACTACCGCCAATACCACAGTTTGAAAATAAAAGTTACAATTTTTTATTCTCATTTTGGATTTTCAAATCTCACTTTTTATTTTTTTCATGAATCTCACTACCTTAGAACTTGACACTATATACTTTTATTTTATAAAACTGGGGCATTTTATACCTACAGGGGCACCGCTGGGTTCTCAAGCTAGTCGAGACTGTATAAGGAGAATAGAGACTAGAAAGGAGTATGGAATACAATGGAGAAAGAATCGACCCGGACCGCCCAACCATATGATTATACATGGTTTGCAGACGGTACTTCATTTGAATAAGAAATATGCTTATATTATATACTGTCTGAAGTACAAATAACGCCTTCATGTATTTAGAAAAGGTTATTGTATAAATTACACAGGGAAAAAAGTAGGCTGAATAACGCACAACAAACACATTTTTTGAGATGCAAAAATATTGGCAATTCAAACTTTTTTAACTATATGTATAAAAAGTTGGTTTAAGTTGATATGGTATCGTAAAAACCAAATTTTAAAAATTAAAAGACGACCTCTAAAAACTCGTTTTCAAATGGAGTACCGTCTGCAAAGCGTGTATAATCATATGGGTACCAGTCACACATCAGATCCATAAATGTTAGAAGCTACAAAGGTCGGACAGTACAAACAACGGACTTACAAACGTCGGACTTCTACAAACGTCGGACTGGGACAAACGTCTGGACTAGTATACACACGTCGGATTAGTACAAATGTCGGACGGGTACATTTTTAAGAAAAAAACGTCGGACTTTGGTTAGGAAAAAAAAATTATATTATAAGAAATAATTAAAATTGTGATAAAAATCAAAGAATAAAGTCTTATTCTTTGAAAGTAGCACTTCATATAAAGAAAAGAAGAAAAAGGAGTTGAGTTCTTGCGACAAACTCTGATGTTTTGTTGCCTATGCCTTGCAAACATTGATATTTAAACCTATAAAATCTATAAGATCAAACAATTTAAATAATACCAAAGGTTAATACCATTAACAGGTTACAAAGGTATAGGGATGAAAATTTGTCATGGTCTGACGTTTGAACTGTCCGACGTTTGCAAGTCTTGGGTTTGTACCGTCCGACGTTTGTACTGGTATGGTAGGCTAGAGATTATTTAGCATTTTATTTCAGGAAAGAACTTGAGATATTTTTACGTCAGAAGAAATGCGATTATTCTAAAATGTGATTGGCCTAAAAGCCCGGTAAATAAAATTATTAAAAAAAATATAAGGTTAATTTTTATTTATCTATTTTAAAAGGGATTTGTAATCTTCAACTGTTTCTAAAATTGGCCCTTATTTATTTAAAGAAATTTCAATATTTGTTTTCAGGATTGGTCTGATGAGTTCTACTCCTGGTTGAGAAAAAGTAGTAAATCCTATTCAGATATGGAGACTGAGGTTTCTCAGATACTAGGATTCAGATGGTAAGATAGTAGATCCTATTCAGATATAAAGACAGAGGTTGCTCAGATACTAGGATACAGATGGTAAGAAGGTAGATCCTATTCAGATATAGAGACAGTGGTTGCTCAGATACTAGCATACAGGTGGTTAGATAGTAGATCCTATTCAGATATAAAGACAGAGGTTGCTCAGATACTAGGATACAGATTGTAAGATGATAGATCCTATTCAGAGATATAAAGACAGAGGTTGCTCAGATACTATAGGATACAGATGGTAAGATAGTAGATCATATTCAGATATAGAGACAGAGGTTGCTCAGATACTAGGATACAGATGGTAAGATAGTAGATCCTATTCAGATATAAAGACAGAGGTTTCTCAGATACAAGGATACAGGTGGTAAGATGGTTTCTCAGATACTAGGATTCAGATGGTAAGATAGTAGATCCTATTCAGAGATATAAAGACAGAGGTTGCTCAGATCCTAGGATACAGGTGGTAAGATAGTGGATCCTATTCGCATATAAAGACAGATACTAGGATTTAGATGGTAAGATAGTCCTATTCAGATATAAAGACAGAGGTTTCTCAGATACTAGGATACAGATGGAATGGTTTTATTAGATCAAAATCAAATGACTCAGATTTTTTTCAGACATCTGAGAAAGGTATCTAAATTTAAAAACTATCTTTAAGTCGTCTGTTATTTTTAATTTCTTAATTTAAAGTAAAATTTACTGTGTATTTTTTTAAGGTTTGCGCTGACCGATAAGCAGTATAATTTGACTCCTATAAACGTGACCTATCAGCACTATTATGAAGGATTTGAGGAGGCTGATTGAAGAAAAGATAAATACGATGTGATTAATAAATCAAATATGACAGTTAGTGAATAGTTTGAATGTCTTCTTCCCTATACTGTATCAGATATTAAAGACTTTTTTAGTTTATTTCACTGAAAAAAAATACTTTAATTTTATATGTTTTACTTAAAATCAAGACTATAATATAACTGCAATATAATAATTTTTATTATTCTCTTTGGTATCAAACAACTTAACAAATTATAGAAGACATTTTAAACTATTCACCAACAGTCATGTTTCGTCGGACACCCTGTATAATTGCTTGTTTTAGTGAAGCATGAAAAATAAAATATATCTATACTGCAAGTGCAGAGTTAAGTGAAACTGTCAGCAGTGTGTTTTCTCCCGCCAAATGTTTGAAGACTTCTAAATCGACGTCATCATCATCATCATCATCATCATCATCATCATCATCATCATCATCATCATCATCATCATCATCATCATCATCATCATCATCATCATCATCATCATCATCATCATCATCATCATCATCATCATCATCATCATCATCATCATTATCAACAGGTGTGACACATGTTTCTAATTGCATTTTTCTAGGGCTTTTCAAAAAATATAGTTTTTAGATCTGTAGATTTATTTACAAGAACGTTATGGGCTATTTTATATTTTTTTTCACAGACCGGACTTTTTCTGCCCTGTACCCTAACCTATAAATTAAAAAAATATATATGTTTAACAAAAAATCCTTTAAATTACTTTTAAAAGTCACAATATTTCACGGTAATAGTACAGTGTCAAAAATGAGAGTGCTAGGACAAAAAAATTACAGGGGAGGCGCCGAACGCCCCCTCCCCTCAACCCTGTTTAGGGTTTAAGGTTAATTATAAAAAGAAATAATGTGAAGGTAACTACGCCAATCAGTGTTCATGTTGAGTCAGTGTTTGTATGTATACCCATTCTTATCTCTTCTATTATACAATATAAAATATACAGCTGATCATTTAATACATGAATACAGTTCATATTCATGTGTTTCTTACAATAAGTGAAAGTTTAAAAGTAATAAAATGCAGCGGAATTGTATCCTGCTACTCTTTTGGTTGAGGTACATGGGGTTTCCAATTAATATATAAATTTAATGACTTAAGTGTCTAATTTGTTTAGCGTGGCATTCCAAAAGTGGTCTAAATGACTAAAAGTGTATCATAAAAAGAGTTGATGTCTTATGTTATTTTAAAATGTGATCTGCCTTCTATGTATCTTCAAAATTGACGGATTTATAAAACACTGAACAATTTTGTCGATCTTGGTTAAAGTGGAATCTGTTGAAGATTTCTCAATATCTCTGTCAATTTTGTTGATGCAGACGTTTTACCTCTTGAAACCTTGCAAGTCGTGCCAAATTTGTAAATACACTTATTTAAAAAAAATTCGTGCAAAACTAAAGTTTCAGCAGCAACAAAATAGTGCAATATTTGTGAATTTTTCTTATCGCGTAATTAGCGCATTTTTTATGCGGAACGTTTTGCGAAATTTGATTATTTTTGCGCGAAACGGATTATTAACGAACACGATCAAGAGTTATGAACAACACCCAATTTATATGTATTCATAACTAGCTAAGAAACCCATATTCGGCCGGAAACTTAACTTACTCCATAAAAGTCAGCTCACTCAACTTCTATCTTAACAAAACTATGAACGTTCGTTAGGTTCTGACAGTTTCTCAACAAATCTGAGACAAATCAGTAAAGTGGTTCCAGAGTTTTGATTTAACATAAACAAACAAACGCCCACCCCACCCAGACACACAGAGATATATATCTTTCAAATATTATGCATATCTACATAGTTTTCTTAAAAAAGAAAATGCCTAAATGTTAAAGTCGAATCAAAGCAATAATTGTTGCAGTATGTTGACTGTATGCCTTGCTGAAGAGCCCAAAGATCAGGATTATGATTATGAGCAACCGATAGGTATACTAAAATTGTATAATGGGTCTAAATATACAGTGAAACCCCTTAATAACGAATATATCGGAAGAATTTATCAAATGCCGTTTTGTCAATTTTTCAATGAGTTTTATACTATATTACGTAAATTTCAGTATTTTCGAAAACAAAATAAATAGCCATGAATATGCGGAACAGTTTTAAAAGGTTCCATATAATAATTTAATTAAAAAACTAAATATCTGCAACATTCCATTATCAGAAAGTGAAGAATACGACATTTGATGAATTCTTTCGATGTATTCGTTATTAAGGGTTTCACTGTATATTATTCGATATTATTTTTAAAGAACAAAATTTCTTACAACTCATGAGCTAAAGCCAAAGCTAAAAAAAAATAATTTAAAATCTAGCTTTTTTCATTTTTTCCTAAACAAAAAGCTCGGGACAAAATTAAATCTAAAAAGGCTTGAACCTTCTCGATAAAAAGAAAATTTCTGTCCAAAAAACTTTATAACACTGCGAACCAAAATAACAGTGTCATGAATAGTTATTATGCGTTTTTAATCAGTCATTAAAAAAATCTGTCCATTACTATTTGTTTGTTGTTAACCGTAAATATTACGACTAGAGGGTAAGGGAGACATGGATCTTTTTAACTATGAAGATGAACTGTGTGAGAACTGTAGATGTTATAATGAATCTTCTTTATCATTATGGTTGGACTGCACAGGGTTGGGTCTAGGTGAGCTCAAAAGTTTAGAAATGGTTTACGGTGGAATCCATAAAACTGTGGAATAAGAAGATGAAATCGGCATTAATGTTGTTAAAAAACAAATCATTTTACTAGGAACTAGAAAATCTACCTATTCATGGGGTCTGTTTACACTTCTGCATAACTATATGTAGCTGAAGTGCTCGGTGTTGCCAGTGGAATTTTTAGAACACTAGGGAAATCAAAGAAAATCATAGCTTCGATTAAGTAAAAAATTGTTCAGCCTATGTCACCACAAAGGTATCCATGGGTTCCCTCCAAAATTTTAGCCAATTTGGTCCAACCGTTTGGCCAGCGATAGCTAACATATAAAGTTTTATTGTATAGATTGATGTTTGTCTTTTATTTGACTTTACTCTAACAGCCGTCTTTTTATTCCACTGGTTTATGAGTCTCACTGTATTTTCTGTACAATTTTTTAAATCTTATTTTACTAAAATACAAATTTTACAAATTTTAAATCTGTTATTGACAAAACAAATAAATGTTTTAATTAGGAAAAATTTTAAAATTAAATTTTTATTATTGATTTATATTATTTCAGAGAAGATTCCAGATTGGTTGGATGAGTTTGAAAACCAAACATTTTCTATTCTTCTGGACCTTTCATTTAATACTATTGAAGAGCTTGTTAGGACAGTTTACTTTATTCAATTTTAGATTTTTAATCAAAATCAAAAATGTTAAGGTTAGAAATTGAACCTCAGAAATTTTTTTACAAAAGCAATTTCTGTTTGTTTAAAAAATATGTAAAGATTATTAAATTTAAAAAAATTTATATTTTTTAATAACTATAGTTTTGGGGAAGACTTTTCCTTTGTATTTTTCGAAGCTAGTGCCCGAAAAAATTTGTAAATTTGTCTGATATTTACCTGCAATGTCTGTAAGATGTTGTATACAAAAACTTTTGTTTAGAACTTTTTATTCTAGCAGTGCAGGGATAGCTTGGATATAAAAAAAACTTATTTTAATCCCTAAGGTTTTGTTTTTTCTCACAATCTCTAATTTTCTAATTCTTTTATCTTTGCAACCAAATGGTATACATCTTAGATATTTCAGTCTATATCAATAATCTAATTTAGAAAAATATAAGTTTTACATCATCAGATTGCAAAGATACAGAGCTTAGAAAGAGAGTCATTTCATTAAATTGAAAGGAACATGCGCAATTTACTTAAATTTACTTACTTAAATAAATGTTCGGACCTTGATTGTTTAAAAAATCTCAGAAAGTAACCAAAAAGTATAGTTTTCCTGAAGGCTCTGTGTGGAATTTGGACCTCAGGAAATCAATTCTGTCCTAAAAAAATCTAAAATTACAAATTTAAAGTTAAGCAATTAAAAGTTTACATACAGTGAAAACCAGAAAAATTTGAAATAGGATGACGTCTTTTAGACTTAAGTTAGTCCAATGAACATATGAAACAGCAATTGCCCATTTCACTTCATAAGTGATTTAATAATTTACAAGAAAGATTATTTGCTGTATAACAACTTCATATGCACTTTAGCATTTGTGTTTATGTCGTCTTCCTATTCCTATTTTTATGTTTCTCATTTTTTATATATTTCACGATCTTTATACAGTTAAACCGTGAATAAGCCATACATCGAAAGAATTCATCAAATGTCGTATTCTTAACTTTCTGCTAAGGGAATGTTGCAGATATTTAGTTTTTTAATTAGATGATTATATGGAGCTCTTTAAAACTGTTCCCGCATATTCATGGCTATTTATTCATTTTCGCAAATAATGATTTTTGCGTAAAGTAGTATAAAACCCATTGAAAAAATTTTCAGACGACATTTCATAAATTCTTTCGATGTATTTAGGGTTTAACTGTAAAAAGACATAATATTTGGGATGAATGCGAATAAATATTTTGTTAAAAATTAAAGATATATTAATCAACATGATTGATATTCTCTTTGTAGTCACAACTCCATAAGAAGAATAGAAAATGGAGCATTCATTCAAATATCTCAGGATCTTATGGAATTAGACCTAAGGTATTATTTAATAGCCATCTATCTATAAACTTTGCTTGTCTGATGCTTGTTTGTATCTAATAAATGTATAAACAATTGAACCGATCAGGCCCAAATTTTGTTTGGGACCTCACATTACCTCAAGAAAGGTTTTTTGGATGCTCAGAATTTCTAAAAGTTGTTACTAAATTTTGATTTTCGAAAAAAATTTGAAAATTCACGAACGCATAAATGTAAATCCGCCAAATTTTTATAATTGTTTTAACGAAGAGAAAATGCCAAAAGATTGAGCAACAATAAAAAGTTGAAATAGAAGATGGGCTTGAAGAGCCCTGATAGCATAGTTTCACGATCATCATTGTTTTTTTTGATTTTACATGAATTGTGCCATAGCAATGACGCTTCGACAGAAAATAAATCTTAAAGAAAAAACGCCCTTTTGATCAAAAAGTTTATGATTTAAAATAGTCCAGTGAACACAAAACAAAAAAACTGTGAGTGTACAATGAGCACAGATCGATTGCTCTCAAGCTATACCGTTGTAAACTGAATAAACTAAAGTTCTGAAGGATGAAAATTACAATTCTATCGAAAATCTTCTATTTGGACTCTTTTTTAATAACATTATTATTTGCACTTTTACTTTGTTTGTGTTTTTTTTATAACGGAGTACTCGCCACAAACATAATTTTATTCCTCTGTCGTAGAAACCAGATAGTGCAAACATTTGATATTTAAAACATTGAATATTTCAATTTGAAGAATTCAGAGGCTTATCAGACGTTGACGATATCAGGTTGTAAAGATATAAATTAGAAAAATTTGATTTTGTGACGAGCAATCAGTTTCTTTTTTCAATAATTAGAATATTGCCATAAATTGTATGCATTGACAAATTTAAAAGTGTAAAAATGAACATTAAAGTTTCTATTTTCAGTGACAATAAACTGGATGCATCAGGCTTGGAGAAAGATTGCTTTAGAGGTAATTTTTCAAAGAAACTGAGTTTTTGCCACAACCCCAAATTTGCTAATCCCTATATCTTTGCATGCTGACAGTTTAAACCTTGAATATTTTAAACTTAGAATATCTGATCAAACATAAACCATAGTTTGAAATATCATAACGCTACGACATTTGGTTGCAAAGATATAGGAATTAGAAAATATAAGTTTGTGTCAAAAACTCAGTTCTATTGTTCTTATTTTTTTCTATTTTTTACTATTTTCTAAATTTTCCTTCTTTTTTATCTAAAAATATTTTTGCAGGAAAACTTATTGAGGGAAACATATCTCCATTGCAGATAATACAGCTTAGGTATGGAAGAATAACATTTTTTTTTCAATTTTCCAATTTTTTCAAATATTTTTTTATTTTTACAAATTTTTTTTTCAGTTTGGCAAAGAACAGAATTCATACAGGAATTGCAGTAATGCTTTTAAACAATAATATAATCAAACTCTAAAGTATTTCAATTATTGTCTTTTTTTAGTGGTTCTTTTTGTATGGATCACTGTTGATATATAATACCTTTTAAGGATATTTTTGTTTCCAAGTACTACTTACAATTAAACTAATTATTACATTCTGTAAAGGCAAATTATTTGATTTAAAATTCTTTTTTTTTGAATTGGAGTTTTCTGAGAAAATCAGAGATGGGCTGATACTCACTTAGATTTAGATCGGCACCAAAATTAATACTTTCTATTGTTTCTCTTTCACACTCCATTAAGCCTTTTTTTACTTTTTTTTTAACATTACAAATAAATCTATAATCTTTATTTTCAAAAGTTGTTAGTTCATATTCGAAAAATACTTACAATCCACTACCAATGTATATCAAATATAGTGTAAACAATGAATATTTAACTTTCCTTATCCTTTCCTTGCCTTTCCTTTAATTTCTATTTTAATATTTTTTAGAATTGGGGGGAAATATTCCCACAACCTCTACTTTTAGAGGTTTTTAAATATTTTCTCCTGAAACACTTAATTTTGTATGTTTTTGTTATATTTCATAGATAAATATTTTTTTACTTTTTACATATTTAAAATATTTACATTGATACAGTTAATAGTTATCCACCAACAACACATTCTTTCAATTCTCCCCGGGTAAATTAATAATAGCAATGGTATAACTGGAATCCCATACAGTGCATCCGGAGATATTTGTCCATCTAACCAAGCTAACAGATTTAGATCTGTCAGATAATCCTTTAGAACCATTTTCACAGGTGGAGTTATTTTTAAACAAAACGTAATTAAAATACACTAAATTGAAAACTTTAGTTTCTTTGTAAAAAGCTTCGGATGACCATTGATTGAATTCAACAAATAAGCAACATAAAATTATAAAAATCATTTGGGAAATTTCTTCATAACTGTTTTCTGTTATTAAGGTAAAACAAATACTGTTTTTGTTTTTTAAACGAAACTGAAAAGCAACAGTTGCCAAAACCTTTAATTTTCTAATCCAATTGTATTTGAGACCTGATGCATAGGTGTAATACTTTGGCATTTCAAATTACAGCTATTTGATGTAGGCTATGTCAGAAATTCATCAAAAGCTTACGACATCATGATCCACAGAAATAGCAACTAGAACATTTAAACTGAAAACGAAAGTAAATAGCATTGTTTTTTATCTTTGCTACACATTATAACACGGACAAAGGAATTGAGTTTTTGCCACAAACTCAAATTTGTTAATTGCTATATCTTGGCAACCTGTTGGTGCAAGTCTTTGCCATTTCAAACTTAGACTATTGAATTATAAACAGAATTCACAGTTTGTAAGGTGTACGACATCGGTTTGAAGAAATATGTAGGGATAAGAAAATCAGAGTTTGTGACTAACACAACTTTTTCAGAATTTAGATTTATGATTATTTAGGATTACAGATTTTAGTTATAAGCCCTAAGCCAAATCCTCTCAACTAATGAAATTTTTCCTCTTACAGGCAATGGTTGAGGCTATTAATGGAATATTGACACTTGAGTCTCTCAACTTCAGGTCAAGGAGACTGTAAGCGTGTTTTCAAGTTTCCCTCCACGAAAAGATAGCAAGGCCCGATTCAAAACGTTATACCCTTAAATGCGCTGTCTGATCAAGTCTGAATTAGTTAAAAATGTTTAAAATTTTGAAAACTGATTATTTTCAATTGTGGTTTCTCTTCAAGCGTGACTTGGGCATTTCTACTCAAAGTGAATAAATACTAAAGTGGAACAGATTAAGGAAACGACGACAGGTTGGGCCATAAGGTTTTATTTGGTATGGAAATAATTTCATGAAAAGATTTCGTTTGGAAAGTAAAGACACATGTTTATTTAGCTGTATATATATTCTAAAACAGCCCAACGATATTGCTATATTCCCTATATATACTAAAACATGTTTATTTAGCTGTATATATATTCTAAAACAGCCCAACGATATTGCTATATTCCCTATATATACTAAAACATGTTTATTTAGCTGTATATATATTCTAAAACACCCCAACGATATTGCTATATTCCCTATATATACTAAAACATGTTTATTTTAGCTGTATATATATTCTAAAACTCCCAGCCCAACGATATTGNTGTGCTGTCTGAAATCATTTATTGTGCAGTAAAATGGCTAAAATTCACTTCTGAAATCTTAATTTACGTTAATTTATATTTAAGTTAAATACAAATTCTAAGTCTGTGTTTGTAAACAAAGGGAGTCCAGTTTCTGTTGTACTGTGCACTCCGTATACGGACCAATTTATATATATATATATATATATATACATATTTATAAATACTTGGGACATAAAATGTCGTCATCCAACTATGAGTTTGGTCCACTTTAGTATTTATTCACTTTGATTTCTACTACAATAAAACCATGGAGAAATTATCAGATTTAAACACTTTTTAACATATCATACGACAATATCTTCCACATTAGTAATCAGATAAAGGTTTAAAGGGTACCGTTGTGTGAATCGATCATTGGTATCGTTGCATGTAGGCTTACTTGAAAAGACGCTTGATGTACCTTTAATCAATGTCCAATGTCTAATGCTTGTCTTTGTACCCTTGTACCTTCATCGTAATGAGCATAATGCCGAATAATTTAGATTACTTAAAATTTACAATTTTTTAGTAAATTTATACCATTTAGTCCAAAAACTTTAATTATACAGAATGGTTAACACTTTTTGCTCTAGATCCACTGGATTAACTAGTTTACCTGAGGGCATGCTTACTGGGATGGATCAGCTGATTTATCTAGACCTGTCAGGAAACCGGTTTCATCAGGTTTGATTATTTTACACTTTCTCATGTGATAATCTGTTAATTATACTTAAAACAATCCATTATCTACAAAAGATAAACGTCTGTAAGTTATATTTAGAAAGATTCCACAAAATATCATCGCTATTTGTTTTAGCAGCAGAGTTTGTGCAAACATTTAGATTTTCAAGAAAAAAAAAAATGCGCGCAAATTGAAGGGCAGACTAAAATATTTGCGCAAAGTGCAGGCAATGATTTTAATATTCCTTTGGAAACCCTTATACTAGGCGTCGTAGGTATCTCCAGAGATCAAGATGGTACCCTCCCTAGAGACCTTGATCCTTAACAACAATCTACTCCTAGGTATCCTCAGAGATCAAGATGGTACCCTCCCTAGAGACCTTGATCCTTAGCAACAATCTACTCCTAGGTATCTCCAGAGATCAAGATGGTTTCCTCCCTAGAGACCTTGATCCTTAACAACAATCTACTCCTAGGTATCTCCAGAGATCAAGATGGTTTCCTCCCTAGAGACCTTGATCCTTAACAACAATCTACCCTAGGTATCTCCAGAGATCAAGATGGTTTCCTCCCTAGAGACCTTGATCCTTAACAACAATCTACTCCTAGGTATCTCCAGAGATCAAGATGGTACCCTTCCTAGAGACCTTAATCCTTAACAACAATCTACTTCATGAACTCAATAAAGACAGTTTTAATGGTCTTGTCAACCTCAAGAATCTGAGTATCAGGTAAAGCTGTATATTAAGGTTAGACACTCTGGATGCACTCCAATGTACTAGAAATGTCGTCTTCATAGCAATGAACACTCAAAATTCTCATATGACGTAACTGATATTGGTAGCTGGCAAGCTANAACTCACCAGCAACCGCCAATACTCAGTTATGTCATATAAGGTTTCTAAATGTCCATTAAAATTAAGACGACATTTTCCATACATTGTTTGAGCAGATTTAGAATATCTAATCAAAATAAGGAAAAAAGTTTATCTAAATTTTCTTTATTTTAAATTTGAAGGGACTGTCCTTGCATTTAAAGTGATTTTCCAATCTTCAATCAAAAAGGGGCATTTCTGATGAAATCGTAATCTAGGTAAAAATGTGGAAGATAACAAAGTTATTCTAGCTTTGAAAATTGTTTCATTCTGTTGATTTTTTTCATTTTTTCTAAAGCAAGAAACGCGCAAGTCAGTTTTGTAAATACTCAGTTTTCAAATAAATAACAAAGCATAAAATTCTAATTCAGACATATCTAGAAAAAGGAGTTGAGTTTTTGCCACAAACTCTGATTTTCTAATCTATATGTCTTTGTAACCCAATGTCGTAGACCTTAGATATTTCAAAATATTAATACTTATAGATAAAATAATCTAAGTTTGAAATATCAAAGGTTTGCACCATAAGATTGCAAATATATTGGAATCAGAACATTTTAGTTTGTGGCAAAAACTCAATTCCTTTGGCGGCATTCATCAAATTACTTAGATGAACAAATATTGAATTTAGAATATATTTAGAATTATTAAAGAACATAAAGGATCTAAAACTTGATTATTTATTGTCATGTTTTATTGAACAACTAGTACATCTGATAGAGGATACCTGAAACTAAGCAAATTTGTAAATCTATGAAACAGCAAATAAATAAATGTTAGGTATTCTCCCAAAGGTTTTTTCCCCAAGCGGCAACTTCCCAAGTGTATTTTCCCAATTGGGAACTTCACAACTGTGAAATTTCCCAAGTCTTTCCTAGCCACAGCGCTTGGCCCCCATTGCAGCATGCGACGCCCCAGAAGGCCTAACCTAACCTTTGGGAAGTTGTCGCTTGGGAAATTGCACATTAGGGAAGTTGCCACTTGGGAAATTATCACATGGAAAGTCGCCCTTAGGAAAATGCCTTAAGGATAATATAGAACACCAATCATTCTATGCCTATACTTCTTTCTTTGTTAACTGAAATAAACTCTAAATCAAAAAAAGTAAAAATACTAAGGCCGAATTTAAGAACTTGAGCCGCGGCTTAAATTTGAGCCGGGGCTTAAATATGGTTGGTTCCACTTAAAATTGTATTTAATTTTTACAAGATTTACGCCGGCTCTCAATTGAAACCGGTTTTTTGGGGATTTGAGACGTGGCTTAAATTCATTGAATTCGGATTCTGTTCTTTTAGTGAGTGTCATGGTTTGAAATATATCGAGGAAGGTTCTTTTGCATCTTTAACAGATCTACAATTGCTGAGGTAAATACTGAAAAATGTCTACTTTTGTTTTATACAAACAAACATAAAACATTTTTTATGTTGCAATGTTATATCAATTTTTATTCATGAAATGCTCAGACATCGGAAGAAAACTCAAAATTAAAAGTTTTACAAAAAATGTTTTGCAAATTTGTAAAAAAAAACATTAAAAATGTATTCTATCATAATAGGTGTATAATGTTGGAATACATAATACAGGGTCATCCAAAAACGCTGAGACTGTAAAGACGACCGAACATTTTTTTAAATATGACGATCCCAAGGTCAAATACAGTTGTCTGCCTTAAACATTGTTTTATTGGCTTGCTTAATGATTAAACAAGAAAAGAAAAAAAGGATTGAGTTTTTGTCACAATCTTAAATTTTCTAATTCATATATATCTTTACAGCTTAAAGGTGTAAACCTATGAATTTTTAAACTTGGATGATTTAATCTGACAGAAATTATAGTTTCAAATATCAAAGGTCTGCAACATCAAGTTGCAAAGATAAAGGGATTAGAAAATATGATTTTGTGACAAGGACTCAATTCCTTTACAATTGCAAGGAATCATGAATATAAGGAAACAAATTCTGATTTTAATATTTTCAGGATATCCGGCAACAAACAATTAGAAGGGATTTTAATATTTTCAGAATATCCGGCAACAAACAATTAGAATGGATTTTGATATTTTCAGGATATCCGGCAAAAAACAATTAGAAGGGATTTTAGTATTTTCAGGATATCCGGCAACAAACAATTAGAATGGATTTTAATATTTTCAGGATATCCGGCAACAAACAATTAGAATGGATTTTAATATTTTCAGGATATCCGGCAACAAACAATTAGAATGGATTTTGATATTTTCAGGATATCCGGCAACAAACAATTAGAATGGATTTTAATATTTTCAGGATATCCGGCAACAAATAATAAGAAGGGATTTTAATATTTCCAGGATATCCGGCAACAAACAATTAGAATGGATTTTAATATTTTCAGGATATCCGGCAACAAAAAATTAGAATGGATTTTAATATTTTCAGAATATCAGGCAACAAACAGTTAGAATGGATTTTGATATTTCCAGGATATCCGGCAACAAACAATTAGAATGGATTTTGATATTTTCAGGATATCCGGCAACAAACAACTAGAATGGATTTTGATATTTCCAGGATATCTGGCAACAAACAATTAGAATGGATTTTGATATTTTCAGGATATCAGGCAATAAACAATTAGAATGGATCAGTCCTGATGCCTGGCCAAAAGATATAAATCTTCCATTCACTCTTCAAGGTATAATTTGTCATAAGTTGTGTTTTGAATAAAATATTTTTAAACAAACCAAACATTATCTTATCCTTGTCTTATTTTAACAATTTTGTAAAAGAAAATGTGCTTCTAATTTAGTATTACTAGGCTTTTAGGGCGCTTCACGCCCATCTTCTTTTAGGGCGCTTCACGCCCACATTATTTTTCTGAATATTTCTTTTTTCATACATTGTAAACAAAAACAAACAAAATTTCGCGGACTTAAAAAAATCATTGTTTTTCAAAATTTTAAAAATCAATTTGTTTTTCAAATTTTTTTAAAAATCAATTTTTTTAGAGGCAAATTTTTAATATTCGATCATCCATAAACCTTCCCTGGGGTCATTTGAGGTCCCACAAAAACTTGAGCTTGAACTGTTCAGTAGTTTTGATAATATCAGGACACATAGATAGACAAGCAAAGTAAATTATATAGACATTCATGTAAAACACATTTTAGATTTTTCATAAATCATGATTCATGGTTCAAAATTTATCATATTTGCAAGAGTCGGGTCAAAAACAAAGAGTTTGTACTTTTTAGCATCAATTCTTTACGTCAACCCCCGAATGATTGTTAGGTTTTTAAACAAAAAAGAGACTTAGAAGACTTAGCCATTTTTAAACTATTCTGTAATTATAATGATAATATGTTTTACAATCTATACTTCTAGAACTTGATCTATCTGATAACCATTTGAACTATCTACCCAACATGTTACTCCCGGATTTTACAGACTGGAAGAAAATAGAAATAATCAACATTCAGGTTAGAAAACTTTATAAATAATCAATATTCAAGTTAGAAAACTTTATAAATAATCAATATTCAGGTTAGAAAACTTTATAAATAATCAATATTCAGGTTAGAAAACTTTATAAATAATCAAAATTCAAGTTAGAAAACTTCATAAATAATCAATATTCAAGTTAGAAAACTTTATAAATAATCAATATTCAAGTTAGAAAACTTTATAAATAATCAATATTCAGGTTAGAAAACTTTATAAATAATCAATATTCAATTTAGAAAAACTTTATAAATAATCAATATTCAGGTTAGAAAAATTTATAAATAATTAATATTCAAGTTAGAAAGCTTTATAAATAATTAATATTCAAGTTAGAAAACTTTATAAATATCAATATTCAAGTTAGAAAACTTTACAAATAATAATTAATATTCAAGTTAGAAAACTTTATAAAAAATTAATATTCTAGTTAGAAAACTTTATAAATAATCAATATTCAGGTTAGAAAAATTTATAAATAATTAATATTCAAGTTAGAAAACTTCATAGAACTTTAGAAAAGCTGTCAATTAAAAGCTTCTCTTTGTTTACTTGTAAACTTTTAATTTGAAAAAAGCTTTTCAGAAAAAAAACTAAAACATTGTATGATAATAAACGTCGACTACCTCAGTCAATTTTCTATCAATTACAAATTTTAAACATTCTAGCAAAATCAATTTACATTGTTCTGGTTATTGTAAGATATTACATTATAGGCATAACATGTTTCTATTTGCCTTAACATTTTAGTTTTCAGGGTAACCCTTGGGTGTGTGATTGTCACAATGAATGGATGCTGAGTACCTTGACACCGATGATTCATGAGAAAAATCCTGATCTAACAGAGGTGAGAATTACAATACAATTTAGTTTTTACCACAAAGTCAAGTTTTCTAATCTCTATATCTATGCAACCTGATGGTGTAAACCTGTGATATTGCATGAACATAAACTATTTGATATAACAGATTTTGCTTTGGGTTGCAAAGATATATGGATTAAATTATCAAAGTTTGTGGCAAAGACTCAATTCGTTTGTTTCAAGATGAAACTTCAAGTATTAGTACATTATACAAATGTATTAAAAGCTAGGGGTCAATTTATTAAAGAATCTAAACAAAACTCTAAGACGTTATCTTATGCGTATCTCTAGAGTAAGACCCACAGACTTTTTAAGGTTAAAGGAATTGAGTCTTTGCCACAAACTCTGACTTTGTGTCTCCTATATCTTTGCACTCCAGTGGCGTAGGCCTTAGACATTTTAAACTATGACTTCTTTAAGGGCAAATAATCTAAGTTTAAAAGATCAAAGGTTTACACCATCAGGTTCCAAAAATGTAGGGTTTAGAACATTTCAGTTTGCATGTGGTAAAGACTCAATTCCTTTGTTCAAGAATGCATTTAAGTCTAATATTATAAAACTTTCTTGCTCACTCAGTCTAGTAACACTTTTCAAAGAATAATAATACCAATAAGTTTTTATCATTTTTTTTCCCATATCATTTGATTTTTGTTTTTTACCGTCTCAAGATTTAAAGCCAATGAAAACTGTTGTTCTAAAAACAAAAATACAAAATAAATGGTTTTTATATATTTTTCTGTCTGAAGTTCAATGTTAAAATAATCAAGAATGATGAAAATGTGTTATTTACTCTCATGAAAATTAGAGACAATGAAAATTTAAATCTCGTTTGAATTTCCACTTTTCAAAGAGAGTAAATGAGATTCCTTTCTGTAGATTTGGTTTTTACATGGATTTACATACATTTTTTGATAAGGAGGATTCAATAAAAATTGTTGCATACCAAAAAATCAGCTTTGTAAAAGGAATGCTTATTTTCAAGAATCTAGTGTGCGGGGGCCCGGTTCACTCTGTTCTAGTTAGAGAGCAGATGACGGTGGTTCATGAATTAACTCACACTAACGAACTACCCTGTGATACCGCCCAGGTAAATGCGCGAGATTAAATTGAATGCCCCGTTTTATTCTTTCTCTAAATTCAGATCGTCTTCAACACCAATTTATAATCAGCGTTTTATTTATGAAAAAAATGAAGCCATTTTTTAAGTATTGATATCCTGAACCATTCAAATATAAAATTGTTCTAACAATGGAATGGACTGCGTTTGTTTAAGTGTGATTTCTAGTGACTTGCCTTGCAAACATGGCAATGCCCGATTCACAAAACTGTATCCTTTAAACCTTTCAAATCTTTAACTGATGAAGGTTGTCAGAGCTGTTCTCTACAAATGAAAGCCGGTAAGTGGCGAACTCCGTGTTTGTAATATGTTTTAAGTTTTAAAAGTATTTATTTTTACTTTCTGGAAATATTTATTATTTAGAATTTTGGAAACCACTCTTCTGTAAGGTCAAGAGCCACAAGTATCGCCAGAGCTGTGTTCAGTTAACTCTGTGCCCAGCGTTCGCTGCAGTTTACATGAGTTTAAGTGGTTTCCAAGAGTTTTAAACACAGAGCTCTCTTTATTCGATGCACAGTTGGGCATTATTTTCTTTGTATGGAGGGTCACTTGAAATAACGCTTACAATCCCTTTATGGAAGTTCAAGCATTTATTAATTGTTTTAACATTTAGTTCAACCCTTGGATTAAATCAATGAATTTACCAAACCTAGAAAACAAAGAGAACAGGTACGTTACTGACATCATAGATAATGAAATATTAAACATCATGAATAGAGTGATAGGCGCATTTGCCTTTTTTATTTTGACCGTTCATCCTTTGTGAACTACCCATTTCGTCAGTTTTTTTTTCTTTCAATTTCGTGCAAAAAAATTGATTTTGTTCTTTCTCAAAATTATCGTTAATTTCCACCTATTTCATTTGTTTTCTCAGTGAACGATCGTTCAGTAAAATCGTTTGTTAAGCAAAATCGTTTGTTCAGTAAAAAAATATTTTTTTTTGTTCAAAAATTCGTTAGAAAAATTTGTTAGTTAAGGTAAAAGCGAACTTTTTGCCAAAATCTTTGGAAAATTTGTTCGTTAGAAACTTTTATTTTACACAGATTCCACATTTTAATCTGTGAAAATAGAGAAAATGTGATTATTTGTTGTATTATCATTATCAATACTAACTTTTAAAGGTGTTTCTGAGTCCTAGTTTAGGCTGATTTATTATTTAAGGGACATGTAGTGTAGGCTGATTGATTATTTAAGGGACATGTAGTTTAGGCTAATTGATTATTTGAGGGACATGTAGTGTAGGCTGATTGATTGTTTAAGGGACATGTAGTATAGGCTGATTGATTATTTAAGGGACTTGTAGTTAAGGCTAATTGATTATTTGAGGGGCATGTAGTATAGGCTGATTGATTATTTAAGGGACATGTAGTGTAGGCTGATTGATTATTTAAGGGATATGTAGTGTAGGCTGATTGGTTATTTAAGGGACATGTAGTGTAGGCTGATTGATTATTTAGGGACATGTAGTTTAGGCTAATTGATTATTTAAGGGACATGTAGTGTAGACTGATTGATTATTTAAGGGACATGTAGTGTAGGCTGATTGATTATTTAAGGGATATGTAGTGTAGGCTGATTGGTTATCTAAGGGACATGTAGTGTAGGCTGATTGGTTATTTAAGGGATATGTAGTGTAGGCTGACTGATTATTTAAGGGACATGTAGTGTAGGCTGATTGATTATTTAAGGGACATGTAGTGTAGGCTGATTGATTATTTAAGGGACATGTAGTGTAGGCTGATTGGTTATTTAAGGGACATGTAGTGTAGGCTGATTGATTATTTAAGGGACATGTTGTGTAGGCTGATTGGTTATTTAAGGGATATGTAGTGTAGGCTGATTGGTTATTTAAGGGATATGTAGTGTAGGCTGATTGGTTATTTAAGGGATATGTAGTGTAGGCTGATTGGTTATTTAAGAGATATGTGGTGTAGGCTGATTGATTATTTAAGGGATATGTTGTGTAGGCTGATTGGTTATTTAAGGGACATGAAGTGTAGGCCGATTGATTATTTAAGGGGCATGTAGTGTAGGCTGATTGATTATTTAAGGGACATTTAAGGGAAATGTAATGTAGGCTGATTGATTATTTAAGGGACATGTAGTGTAGGCTGATTGATTATTTAAGGGACATGTAATGTAGGCTGATTGGTTATTTGTAGGCTGATTGATTATTTAAGGAATATAGTGTAGGCTAATTGATTATTTAAGGGACATGTAGTGTAGGCTGATTGATTATTTAAGGGACATGTAATGTAGGCTGATTGGTTATTTAAGGGACATGTAGTGTAGGCTGATGGTTATTTAAGAGATATGTGGTGTAGGCTGATTGATTATTTAAGGGATATGTAGTGTAGGCTGATTGATTATTTAAGGGACATGTAATGTAGGCTGATTGGTTATTTAAGGGACATGTAGTGTAGGCTGATTGATTATTTAAGGAATATAGTGTAGGCTAATTGATTATTTAAGGGACATGTAAGCGTAATTTTTAGTGACACACAAAACAAAAATTTTAAATGTACCGTTGTAAATCGTACATTGCCATTTTGAAATTACGCTTTCAGTCCCTTAAATAGCTATTTTTTTCAGTAATTTCTATTTTAGAACCAGAAAATCTTCTCTTCCCACGACTATTACCGTTCTCTGTATTTTCGCCATTATTGGTAAGATGAGTAAAAGACTGTAAAAACAAAACAAAAATAACTATTTCTCTGGTTGGACTAAATTAACCTACTCTAAATATCTTTTTATAACTGTTTAACATTTATGATTATATTGAACACACTAATTGAACTTTGGTAAAGGTACAGTATAAGAGCCGGAAAACTGTTTTGATGTTTATTACAAAGCAAATAGTTTTAATATTAACTTATTTAATCACTTAGTAAGTGAAACGGGGCTGTATACACTGCACATGCTGTTCAATGGACTATTTAAAGAAATAAAGTGTGTTTAAAATTCGTCTTCCTTTTCCAGGGTTTCCTAGGTTTAACTTTTTATTCCAAGGTTAAATTAAGTCTGCTGCCCTGAATATAGTTTTTTCATAGAATAAAGCAAGTTTACCGGAGTCCAAAGCAGGAAAATTATAAATAGAAGTAAACAAACAGTCTCATCTTTTGTGGGTTACTCTGTTACAAAAATGTTACCCTCCAATTAAAAAATAACTAATAAAAAAGTATTTGGAAGAAAACTCCAGATTTTTTTTGTAACCGTCTGTAGTAGACCTTTGACATTCCAAATTTTGAATTCTATTTGATAAATTTGTCTAAGTTTAAAATATTAAAGGTTTAACCATTAGGGTGCAAAAGTAGATAGTTTTTAAAAATTTAGGTTTGTGGCAAGAACTCAGTTTCTTTAATCAATTATTTCCCGTGGATTTTATTCATTTGAAATTACAAACAGAACTGGATTAAAAACGAGATTAATCTTATACAAAAAAAAATCGATTTTTGTTTGCTGGGTAGAATTCCCTATTTTGATCACAGATTATTGCAGGTTCTACTGGAATGGTCGGGATGCTTTATGTCCAGAGGAGTAAAGAGAATACTCCTAGGAGGTGAATAATGTTAATAAAAGTAAAAATTACTTTTTGTTCAAATATATTCTGAACAAAAAACTGTTTTGTCAAAATTACAATTATCCTACAGTGGTCGGCGTTCATATCAATACAATGAAGACGACAATTTATGCATAATGTTGATAAACATTTTTCAAATAGCAAGATAACATGTAAACAGCGAGTAACTATTAAATGACAACTTTGCTTTGATTACTTATTAGTGAATCTGTTTGAAAATCTTGGTAGAAATTAAAATTGAAGTCCAAATTCGTCTTGTTGTATTAATATATCCTATGACAACTGTATTCCACCAATAATTACAGAAAAATTTTCAGATTTAGCAATACTTGCATTGGTGCAAAAAAATCTAATTGGTTTTAGGATTTTTTTTCTCAAAAAAGATCAGACCTATTTAGCCTTTCAAACAAATAATGTTACACATCCAGTGGTTGGTGTCAGTAATATTTCTTCAATCAAATGCATTTTAGTGCAAAATTTCAAGTGATTGTGTTCTAAACATTTAAGATTGACCCTATTAGCATCTATTAGGGTGCAGGGTGTCCCACGAAACATGACAATTGGTAAATAGTTTACAATGTCTTCTTCCATATTTTGTTTAATTGTTTAATACCAAAGACAATAACAAAAATATTAATTAGTATAAAAGTAAAATTAATTTCAATGTAAAATATATTTGAGCAAGAGTTTTTTAAAAGAAATAAACTGCTTAAACCTTTACTATCTAAAACAGTGTATAGAAGACGACATTCAAAACTATTTACCAACTGTCATGTTTCGTATAATATAAGTTTAAGTTAACTCTGAGTTAAGTATATATTATAGTTGTGCTGATCGTTTAGCAAAATTTGTTTTTAAGAAACTCATCTTTGTTTTGTTTAGATATAGAAACGATGTGCCAGCTCCTTTTGTAGGATATACAGCTACCAGTAGTACCCATCCACCGGGTCAGCCTGGGCTACCTGATACGCATGCGCCAAGGACTGGTCTATCTAACATATACTCTCCACGGGCTGGCCAATCTAACAAATACTCACCTCCGGCTGGTCAAAATGCTCTAGATCTAGAAGATGTTCATGGAATAGTTAATACTGAATTCAGAGATGACGAAGGTTGTAGATTTCTTCGCATGAAATTGATTAGTCGCTTAACAGTCTTATTTTCTAATCATTATATTTTTGTATCCTGATGTAGTAAACCTTGGATACGAATATGATATATATAGTTCTAAAAATTGAACTGCCTGAAATTTTTTTGCATAAAAGGAATTGCGCATTTCTCACAAACTCAAATTTTCTAATCCCTACATCTTTGCAACTTGATGGTGTAAACCTTAGATATTTCAAACCTAGAATTTTTTATCTAACAGAATTCATAGTATAACATATCTAAGGTTTACAACATAAGGTTGCTAAGAAATAGGGATTAAAAAAGCAGAGTTTGTGGCAAAAAATCAAATATAAAATATGTGACATAATTGGTACCTGCCGGCGACACTGCATTAACAAGTGAATGATCCCTTGAAGGGAGTGTTCGCGAAAAATGACCGGTATAGGCTTAATGCGATAAAAAAGCGCTTTTGATCGCTACTAATCTTACTTCTATCTGTTGCGTCTATAAGGAGAAACTTGTTAAAGACGTCTCATACCGAATAACTTAGCGTCCATACAAATTGAGAAAATTGCATCATACGACTTAGACCTTAAAAAATCAATTTAATTTCAAACAAATCATTCAGATATTACAACCTTTAGTCATCGATTATCTTTCGCCACATTTGTATATAGTTTATATTTATAATATTTTATTTTTTTTAGAAAACGTTTTAACTGATTTCAAAAAATGTGAGTGGTCCGCGGCATTCTTAGATAGTTGCGCAAGCCGCAAGAGAAATAATCAAATTCAAAACAAATTAATTAAAACATATTATGAAATATAAACTATAGAAATGTGGCGAAAGATAATCGATGATTATAGGTTGTAATATCTGAATGATTTGTTTAAAATTAAATTGATTTTTTACGGTCTAAGTCGTATGTTGCAATTTTCTGAATTAGTATGGGCGCTAAGTTATTCGGTATGAGGCGTCTTTAACAAGTTTCTCCTTATAGACGCAACAGATAGAAGTAAGATTAGAAGCGATCAAAAGCGCTTTTTTATCGCATTGAGCCTATACCCCCTTTCATTTTTCGCGAACACTCCCTTTAAATTGATATGTTTTGATATGTTTAGGAAGGAAAGTGGAGTAGGAGGAGACAAACTACATTCAAGCCAACACTAATCCATTTTCTAGACCTTTGTAGAAAAAATCTTTTTTTTTAATAAAGATTAATTCAAGTCTTTTAAAAGTTCTTTTTTGGCTTTCACTGAAGGTATAAAGGCCGGATTTAGACTTTAAGAGCGCTCCGCGCACCTCATCTAGCAAATTAATCCTTTAAATGTTGCTTTTCAAACGGACTTTCTTTCCTCGTCATATGACTGGAAAAAAAAATTTGCGAATTTTTCTGTTTTTACTGACAGATTTCTAAAATTTGAAATATCCACATTTTTCAGGCAAAATTTTTTTTACTTTGAACCTTAAACCGTTCGGCCCTACATGGGGTTGTGTGACTTGCAAAAAAACTGTTCGGTTCAGCCGTTTTGACGTAAATTGAATATACACATGCCAAATGTTATATAGATTGTTTAAAACAACATAACTACTGTAATCCCATAATTTTACGTAAAAGAATTATTGTGAAACAACACAAACATCGAATATATTTTGAAACAACACAACACCACGAATATATTGTGAAAAATCACAAAACCTCAAATATACTTGAAATATCACAACACCGCGAATATATTGTGAAATATTACAAAACCTCGAATTATTGTAAAATATCACAAAACCTCGAATATATTGTGAAACAACACAAACCTCGAATATACTTTGAAACAACACAACACCACGAATATATTGTGAAAAATCACAAAACCTCGAATATATTGTGAAATATCACAAAACCTCGAATATATCTTGAAATATCACAACACCGCGAATATATTGTGAAATATCACAAAACCTCGAATTATTGTGAAATATCACAAGACCTCGAATGTATTGTGAAATATTACAAAACCCTTGATTATAACGTGAATTATCACAAAACCTCGAATATATTGTGAAATATCTCTAATCCTCGAATATATTATGAAATATCACAAAACCTCGAATATATTGTGAAATATCACAAAACAATGAATATATTGTGAAATATCACAAAACCTCGATTATATTGTGAAATATTACAAAACGTCGAATATATTGTGAAGTATCACAAAACCTCGAATATATTGAGAAATATCACAAAACCTCGTATATATTGTAAAACTTTACAAAACTTTGAATATATTGTGATATCTCTAAGCCTCGAATATATTGTGAAATATTACAAAACCTCGAATATATTATAATTATCATTATTAGATTTATTTCGGTCACATAGCGGTACAATAGATTATTAAGACTACAAAACATTTATAAATATATATCTACAAAATAAAAAAAACTAGTTATACATCACAAATTTTTAATTATTTGGGACAGTTCATCCCTTTCAAAACTGGAATTTTTCAATTTTATTTGATCTAACAGAAAAAAATTCTCTTAAAAAAGGAATTTTCCAAAAATGTGTATCAGAAACTTCTGCAAAAGTTAAATTACTTTTTACCTAGAGTTTTGTTAGCTCACTGGGATAACAATTATAATCTTGTTCAATGCTGTAAATATGTTTGCCAAGAGTTTTGTTAGCTCACTGGGATAACAATTATAATCTTGTTCAATGTTGTAAATAGTTTTGCCAAGAGTATGTCATTAAATTATTCTGAAAAGTATTTGAAAGCAATTAGATTGCGATTTTGTTTCTTTTCTGTAAACTAAGAAAGAATGATATACAAATCGCGAACACAGCATGGTCTTTAAGTGAAGGTTTTCCGAAATATAGCATGAAATATCACAAAACTTTTGGGATAATTTTGAAACAGTTGTATATCAATTTCTCGAGACAGGAACATCAGATAGAACTCTTATATGTCTCAATCAACTCCTAAGAGAAACGATGCACATCATGATCAGTAGTCATCACTGATCATTGATCAGTAGTAATCACTGATCATATTCTATTATAATTCATTTTTATCTTAAAAAAACACAAAAAAAGTTTATTAAGATAAAATGAGGAATCGTATATATCTAATGTTTTTTTTTCAATGAGAGTTTTCTGTAATCCAATAAACATGGATTACGACTTTTATTTCGTCGTTGTTCCACGTAGCAATATTACGTGAATATTTGAGCAGTAATTCGTTAAATATTTGCTGTACTTTTCTTTAAATGTTTAATATCTTTTTCAATTTTAAAGTTAAAAAAGAAGGAACAACACATTTTAGAAGCTCATAACATATTCAGACATTATTTCAATAACTCATCGTAATCTTTCAACTATCGGAAATTGCAAACCATCCTCAAGTCGTCCATTAATTCCCATGTTTATTGGGTAACCCTGTACATTATCTGAAATTGATGAAAAAAGCTTGAAATATAAATGCGCTACCACCATCAAGTTTTAAAGATAAAGGGATCAAAAAATAAGAATTTGTGGTGATTCCTTTGCAGCCCCCCAAAAATTTGATTAAATTGTTTTAGCTGTGTGGGTTGAAGGTTCTTTTTGGACCCCCCCTCCCAGTACTCCCCCC
>NW_019397837.1:14416-40940 GCF_000591075.1 Eurytemora carolleeae | reverse complement strand
GGGGGGGGAAGAGGAAAAAAATGAAAAAGGGAATGGGGTAAAGAGGAACGATAAAAGAAGTTAACATCAATATCAATAAGAGTGATAAAAATTTTACTTGGTAAGCATTTTAAATTTATTTGTATGAAAGTTAAAAATTATAGTTCTTTACCTCAAATCTGAGTCTTAGAAGAAAGTATCATTAATGGAGTATTATGGAACCGCAACAGATAGTCCATGATATTTTCATTGAAGACCCTAAGCAATAAGCATCTCATTGGAGCCCACGAGATTTTAGTTTATGAGGTTGGTTTAAAAGTTTAGTTTATGAGTTTAGTTTATGAGGTTAGTTTGTGAGGTTAGTTTGAGGTTAGTTTGCGTGGTTATCTTGTAAGATTAGTTTATGAGTTTAGTTTATGAGGTTAGTTTATGAGGTTAGTTTGAGGTTAGTTTGTAAGGTTAGTTTGTGAGGTTAGTTTGTGAGGTTTGTTTGTAAGGTTATAGTTTGTGAGGTTAGTTTGTGAGGTTTGTTTGTAAGGTTAGATTATGTGGCTAGTTTGTTAGTAAAATTTGTGAAGTGAAGTTTGAAATCTGTTTTAAGTTAAAAATTGTTTTTTCAAATTTTAATGCAAGCGTAGCTAGCTATCAAATCATATATTTGCTTTAATTTACGTATTAATTCGAGCACATTTAATCCTTAGTTTTTTAGTATTATAGCAGAGTAGTACGTATTGGATTAAACACTTGGATTCCCCCTCTCTCTCTCTTCAGCAGTCCCTCCCTCCCCTCTCAGTATAAAATCTGTATATTGTATTAGTAAACCTAAATAGAAGAATTTTATCCGTAGATAACTTTCAACATTAATCCTCTGGTCCTCATTGATCAAATCCACCGCCAAGCCGGGAACTCTTCCTCTCATTGGTTGCTAATCTCCGTTCTGATTTTTCATTGGTCGAGAAATTTCGCGCATTTCTTTTGGCGGAGAGTGTAACGGAAATGCACGAGGGCAGATGGGTTGTACTCAAATAATGGATAAATTCGAGTATTTTTGGATCGATCATATTCAATAGTTAACCCCCGCCTCTATACATAGTATAATATGTATGGCAGAAATGTACAAATAAGCGTACAGGGTGATGCTATACTGTCGATATTTTCGATCCATGATGTTATGTGTCATGTATATTATATATTATAAGGGCTCGCGCACAAAAATAATTAAATTATTGATTTATGCTCAATATTGTACTGCACTTAAAACAATCAATGTGCTTTGTAATTCTCTTTAATTTTTGGTTCTTTTTGTTCTATGCTCTTTTGGTTTATATTTGTTCTCTATGGTCTCTATATCTCTATGTTCTGTTCTCTAATTTATCTGTATTCCCATAATCCCATATGCTTTTAGCAATGTTCTTTCTGATTTTTCTAAAATTCATATTTTATGAACGATCTTTATGTTCATCTTGTTCTCAATATGTTCTTTCTGTTCTCTATGCTCTTTCTGTTCTTCGTGTTCTTTCTAGTTTTTCTGTGCTCTGTGCTTTCAATGTTATTTACGTTCTCTCTATTCTTTATGTTCTGTATTTTCCCTTTGCTCACTATGGGTTCTGTTCTCTATTTGCTTTATGTTATCTATTTTTCCGTTCTCTTGTTTTTGTGGTATCTATGTTCTCACTGTTCTTTATGTTTTCTTCGTTCTCCATAGCTCTATTTTCTCGTAGTTTTCTAGATGTTCTCTCCGTTCTGTCTGATATATGTTCTTCATATATTTTATGTTCTCGAAGTTCTCTATATTCTTAATGTTTTTTTGTTCTCTATGTTCTCTATGTTCTCTATGTTTTCTATGTTCTCTATGTTCTCTATGTTCTCTATATTTTCTATGTTCTCTATGTTCTCTATGTTCTCATGTTCTCTATGTTTTCTATGTTGTCTATGTTCTCTATGTTTTCTTTGTTCTCTTTGTTCTCTTGTCTTCTTTGTTCTCTATATCATCCATGTTCTCTTTATTCTCTATGTTCGCTTTGTCCTCTATGTTATCCAAGACCTTTATGTTCCCTATGTTCTCTATGTTCTCTATGTTCTCTATGTTCTTTATGTTTTCTTTGTTCTCTATGTTCTCTATGTTCTCTGTGTTCTCTATATTCTCTATGTTTTCTTTGTTCTCTATGTTATCTATGTTCTCTTTGTTCTCTATGTTCACTTTGTCCTCTATTTATCCATGACCTTTATGTTCTCTATGTTCTCTTTGTTCTTTCTGTTCGCTATGTTCTCTATGGCTAAAAGAAATCTTGTATTATGCTAACAGCTGTATTTAACAGAGACTAGATATTACACTTAATGTTTTTAACAATAATAATTTTCATTGATTATTATAATAAGATGGTATTAAAACTGAAATTGAATTTTCTACATTCTAGAATTAGTTTTAGTTCAATAAATTGAATACAAGAAAAAAATATTTTTTTGGATTTAAATATACCTTTTGACAACATAGAATATTTGGCACTTCTAATACATTTAGATTTTTTCTCCCCATATTACTTTTAATTTTTAAAATGTTAACATAACATATTGTAACCCCTTTACATTGCCATCCCCCACCCTCACTTTTATTATGAAATTCGGAAAAAATTACTTATTTCCCTGATTTTCCAATCTCAAAGTTTCCCAGATTTTCGCTCCATTGTTTTATTTATTGTGTTGATTCAGCAGAAACGAAAGTTTTCAACGATCACGAAGTTTGTGGATAATATCCTTGTATTCTCTACTCAAACGCACAAATTACTCTTTATTGAAAAATATATCTTGTTATGATTTCTTCATCTCAAATATAAAATATGTTTGCTTCCATTTTTCTTCCATTGTTTTTTTTTTTCTCGAATAACATAAAGTTTCATAGGAACTATATCTTTCAGTTATAGGAATTGAGTCTTTCCCGCAAACTCTGATTTTCTAATGCCTTTATCTTTTCAACCAAATGTCGTAGACCGTAGATATTTAAAACTATAAATTCTGTTAGATCAAATAAAAGATTTACAATAATAATAAATTATGAAAGATTTACACGATCAGGATGCTATCATATAGGGGTTAGAAAATTTGAGCTCGTGGCAAAGACTGAATTCCTTATGTCAATAAAGTTTATGTACATGAAAATTAGCATGTAATTGCTTGTGTTAATCAAGATAAATTAACTACTGAATGCTTGCGTGCTTTAGTTTAAATAATCATCTAACTGGGTTTATCTAAGCCTCTAAAATGGGCGACGGCTTAAGTTTTGCAGACATTTGAAGTACTGTTTGTTCATTATCAAAATTTGATGTGTTTTTTTCGAATTAAATTAAAGAGTTTTTTTAGAAAACAAACCTGAAATTGATGAAACACTTGCCTCAGAAACAGTACTCGTATAGGCAAATGCTTTGTTAAATTTGGTTGAAGCAGGTTTTTGTCTTTTAAGAAAAAATAGATATCGAAATATAAACAATACTGATCAATTCATGACTGAATTATGGGTTGTCCAATTCCATTGAAAATATCGAAAAAAACTTTTTCTTTCTGAATTTTTTCGTAGGTTTTGAAAATTTTAATTTCCGCAATAAGAGTCCCAAAAATAAATGTGTTTTTTCTTCAACAAGGACGAACTTAAAAGTTTTCACCAAAGATTGACAGATATATATTCACCAGAGTTTAGATTTATGAAGGTTTTGTGAGAAGGCGGAGAGGAGGGAAGGTGAATGAAGAAGGTGTGAACCTGCTGATGATACGGGGGGAAGGAGAGGGTGTGGAAAGGGAAGGGAATGAAAAGGGAAGGGTTGAGGAAGTCCGAACCCTGCCAGGTGTGCCTGGGCAAGTAAAGCTTCTTGTTTGGTTGTTAAGGATGGATAGTTTAAACCTTCTCTAACAAGAACAGGAACAGAGACCCTTCTAGGGGAGAGCCCGGAGCCCCAGTTCTCCAATCCTTTCTCATGAATAGCTTTCTTCGTCTTGTACCGATGGTTTTGAAACCAAATTTTTATCTAAAATAAAAAAAAATCGAATTCAAGCAAATATTGCTTGTTGATCTCTACCATTTTATCTTATGTATTCAAACTCCCCACTTTGATTGCAAACAAAACCTAAACTTTGCTTACAATCTGATCCTACCCTTGATCCTACCCTTTATCCTACCCTTGATCCTACCCTTGATCCTAATCTTGATCCTATCCTTGATCCTGCCCTTGATCCTAATCTTGATCCTATCCTTGATCCTAACCTTGATCCTACCCTTGATCCTACCCTTTATCCTACCCTTAAAGGGACAGTAAAGGGAAAATGAAAGGGGGTATAGGCTGAAAGCTAACCACGTTAGCTCTTGATCGCGACCCATGAAAGTTATATCTGATGTTCCTATCTCGAGAAATTGATATAAAACTATGTTAAAATTATATGAAAATTCATATATTTAAAATTTTGAAAATCTGAAACTTAAATCACGTGACCAGAACTATCACCAATGGCAGAGCAGTATACTGGTCACGTGTCTCCGCCTGTATCACGTGACCACTTTACTGCACTGCCATTGGTGGAATTTCTGGTCAAGTAATACGGACGTAAAAATAATATTATGAATGAAATCTATTGAAAATAGAAACAACAAATGTAAAAGTAAACCTAAATTACAATTAGCTTTCTATGGGATATCATCTTTTTCAGATTGGTGTTTTTCTGAGCATGGTCTGTTTAAACCTACTATTTCTATACGAAATTGTATATATATGCATTTTCGTAAAGTTTGAAACAGCTTTATATCAACTCTCGAGTTAGGAACTTCAGTCTTTCAATTTCAACACTTTTGATGCTTTGACCGTGTAGTAAAGCATCCAAAGTGTAATTTGAAAGCATCATAATCAACATTTGAAAGCATCATAAGCAAGGAGCAATCAAATTTGATGCCTTAATCACTTTTTTTAAAGAAAATATTAACTTCCCAGTCAAATTATGACTTCATAAGCTAAGAATTAGGAAGCATTGTTTTTCCCTGTGCTTTTCATACTTAGAATGTGTCTTAGACAAAACTTTGACTTAGAAAAGTGTCTTAGACATGATTAGGTCTATTGAGTTTGTCTTCAAATGGTGACTTATATCTTGAAATGACATTTTTGATGTTTCCTTATATGTTAAAGATATTTTAGAGATTTCCGCAGCTTGGGTTATGTTAGGTTACACAAAGCATCACAAATTACATGTGAAAGCATCATAATTGTCCTAATTGATAAAAAATAGATAAGGCGTCTCAAGGGTTTCGATGAAAAGCTAAAGTGATTAGCTTTCAGCCTATACCCCCTTTCATTTTTCCTTTACTGTCCCTTTAATCCTAATCTTGATCCTAAACTTGATCCTACCCTTGATCCTATCCTTGATCCTACCCTTGATCCTACCCTTGATCCTAAACTTGATTGATCCTATCCTTGATCCTACCATTAATCCTACCCTTGATCCTTCACTTGCTCCTTATCTTGCCACTTTCCATTACTCTAACCTTGACCCTAACCTTGACCCTAACCTTGACCCTAACCTTGACCCTAACCTTGACCCTAACCTTGACCCTAACTTTGACCCTAACCTTTACCCTGACCTTGACTCTAACCTTGTCCCTAACCTTGACCCTAAACTTGACCATAACCTTGACCTTAACCTTGTCTCTAACCTTGACTCTAACCTTGACCCTAACCTTGGCCCTAACCTTGGCCCTTACCTGGACCCTAACCTTGACCCGAACCTTGACCCTAACCTTGCCCTAATCTTGACCCTAAACTGGATTTATACCCTTGAAATAAAATTTTACCTTAAATCTTACCTAACCTTGAACCATGAAAATAGCCTTGACCATAATTTTAACCTTTGACTCTAGATATTCCTTTACCTTGAGATATGCCTTATCCTTGCTTCGTGGCGGCTAGATATCCTCTAACCTTGCCCCTTAATCCTGAAATATTCCTAACCTTTTCCTTTGACCTTAATATATCCCCCTAACTGTCCCTTGGCCCTAAGATCCTAGAATCCGAACCTGTGTAGGTGTAAGGTTCAGCATATTAGCTAAATGTTCTCTCTCTGGAGCAGATAGATACCGCTGTTGTCTAAACCTTCTCTCTAGTTCATAGGTCTGAGCTTTGGAAAACAGAACACGACGTTTCTTCTTCTTTCCTAGATTACAGTTCATTTTCAAAATTATGGAATAACATTAACATGTCTTATAATATTAATAATGATGATAATAATAATAATAATAATGATAATAATAATGTATAATAATGATAATAATATTAATAATAATAATTGTAATAAATTAAATTTACCTGAATGAGAAAGGTGTCCAGATTCCTGATCATCCGACCCGTCTACATCTATACCCTCCTCCTCCTCCTCCTCATACTCATCCTCTCCTCCCTCACCAGGCTGCCCAGGCAAGGGGAGGGAGAGTAGGTCAGGGAGGGATCCCTCATCCCGTCCTCTCCCATCCTCGTCCTCGTCCTCCTTTTTTATACAACTCACTAAACAAAACGAAAATAATTTTTTTTCAAATTTTTCCATCCAGGTATAAATCTTATACTTTATTGTATCTTTCGTTTATAACATATGACAAGGTAAACCTTAGAAAACCTTTAAAAAGAAATGAGTCTTTGCCACAACCTCAAATTTTCTAATCCCTGTCTTAGCGACCTGCAAACCTTTTTTATTTCAAAATAGATGTTTGATATTACTAAATTCAAATACTTAAGTCGGGTTGCAAAGATATAGGGATTAGAAAATCAGAGTTTTTGGCAAAGATTCAATCAATCATTTTAATCGAAAAAGTAAAGAAAGCATTTCTGGAGAAGCTTATTACCATTTACTGAAAAAGATATAATTGCCCTTATAAAGAAATAGTGTCATAAACGATTAACGTTGATTAAACGTTTCTCTAACACATGAATGACAGTGAAACGTTTTTCTTTCAATATAAACCTAAAACTTTGTGCATGTCTACTGCAAAAATGTATGAAAAATAAAGAGGAATGGTTAAATTAATGGTAAAACAATGAAAAACAAATCTTTCATAGTTTTTCAGATAACAGTGTTTTTAATCGATAACTGTAAGCATGATTAAAATTATTGAAAACACACAAAAAGTTTAGTTGCGTTGAACAACAAGGAGGAAAAACTATATTATATTCTAAAGTTAAATTGTTTCTAAGGATTGAATTTGTTTTTTGTATTGCTTATTTAAAGGAACTGAATTATTGAAATCAAAGTAAAACTAACCATACCAGATGCACAACGGTACCCTTGAAACCTCATCTGCACTGTGAACTAGACTTTGTGACGTCGTAGCATCTCTAGTTTCAATTTGACGTACATGTATGACAAACCAAATTTTATTTGGTTAAAGGGACAGATTGGCTATGTAAGGTAGTGGAACTGTTGTGGACAAATTCTTTAGGATCAGTAAATGGAAATATTTATTTCTACTGAAATTATAGTGCATTATGAATAGTGCATAGCCATTACGCTTACAGGCCCTTTCATATTTATGTTTTTCTTGTTATTATTCGTGTACTTAAAGAACTTATTCTATAACAAACATAATACCCCAACTTTTTTCATTTAAAATTTAACCTAAGCCTATCTTACTTGCTCTCAGTAAGCGCGCTTTGCTCAAAGTTGTTCCATATATTCAAAACTCTGATGAAATGTTAAAAACCAGGGTTACGAAAAAGAAAATATTCCATTTATCAAAGATGCGTATTTAAGTTGTGTTTCCAAAAGCGGGTTATTATGAGAAATATGCGAACACTCCATTTAAAACTTACAGTTATGATGCGAGAAGATCGGAGATATCATCGGCCAGGAGGTAACGCCCAGGCTGCCACGCCCATGGTTTAGGGCGGAACCCGTGTAGGAGGGCTGAGCAGGAGAAGAGGCGGGACAGGGGTTGGATAACCGACTAAAGGATGAATCTATCTCAGGTTTACGGTCAGTCTCGAGGTCGATATTCGAGGCTGATCTTGCTAGATCTGTCTTGAGGTGACCGGCTTGTGTCCTGGATTTGAGGTCAAGCTGACCCTCCTGAGGTCGAGGAAGGTCTAGAATGTCACGGACTGAAAAACTACTTGATTTCGGCATTCTCATAGACAGCAATCTGAAAACACAAAATAAAATTTAAATTGAATAATCATATTTTTAACTCAAATAAAAAAAATCCATCCGAAATAATTCAGTTCTAGTTTAAAAATATTCCAGATAATCAAAATAGGTTTTTAATATGTAATTTCGTCTGACTGCGATTGACATTAATGTTAACTGTTTAATAAATTCAAACTTTTGCTTGGAAAAAGTGAGTGGAAATTTTTTTTGTTAAATAATCATCGTAAATTTAATGAAATTGAGTCTTTGCCAATAGCTCAAAATCCGTATATCTTTGAAAACTAATGTCAAGGACCTTAAATATTTCAAATTATTAATTATTCTAGACTAAATAACTTAAGTTTGAAATTTCAAAGGTTTACATTATTAGGTTGCGAAGATATAGGGATTAGAAAAAATTTGAGTTTGTGGCAAAACTAAAATTCTTTTAAAGGAACTGTGAGCAAAATTTTAAGTTTCCCCTCGTTATGATCAACGTGATTATTAAAACCTTAATTTAATCAAAAATGTGGAAGATATCGTAATTTTTCTGACTTGAAAATTGTTTAATTCTGATAATGTCTTCATAGCTTTTTACACGCAAGAATTGCGCATTGTGCAAGTTACTTTGGCAGAGAAACTGCAAATGAAAATGAACATTTTAAAGAAACAAGAACAGGGATATCTCGTCTTTACTTGATGAGACAAGAACAGGGATATCTCGTCTTTACTTGATCAGATAATTCTTTTAAGGGCATCGTTGTAAATTGGACATTGCCATCTGTGCATGGACTGGAGGGACACATAAAATTGCGCTTATAGTCCCTTTAAATGTGCTTATACTTATTAACAGTTTATAAAAAAAGATAAAAATAATCATCCAAAAAAGAATTTCACTTTTGGTTTAAACAGTAGAACTAAAAGTACTGAACAAAGTACCTTAGCAGTAACACTGGTGTCAAAATGATCCAGATAAAAAATTCAAGAACCATCTGTTTTGTGTGGAAATTGTACCAAATAGTTTTGCACAAAGATTATTTTAACTTTACCTTTTATTTATAAAAAAAGAGAACTTACTTTTGTACAAAATATAGGCCTTGTGCATAGTGTTGAAGGTTTGTTGGTTCAAGCTCTTTTTCCGGCCTATTCAAGTAGTTTTCAGGCCTATTCAAGAAGTTTTCGGACCGATTCACTTGTCTCTCAAAATGACCTAATTCGCCTTTAATTCTATGCAATCCTAAGTCTAAATTGTTCAATGAACTCACTGAAGAGTGCCGAAAATTTTTTAAGTCTTTTAAGTCTGTTGAGGAAGATTCTAAAGTTAGACACCCGTTTTGAGATCCAGGCACTTTCAGGCAGTCCACAGATGAGCCTTGTACACTGCCTCGGTCAGACATTAAAGCTGCTTTAATTCACTGCCTAGTTCTCAGCCTGGCCTGGCTTTGTTGCATAAATTAGCCGAGTTTGTTGATTTAATTAAGTTTTTATGGTTTGTGGGTTGAAGAACGTACTTTAGCTCGCAGCAGCAAACCCTTACCAACTAAAGAGCTCTTCTCTCCCCTCCCACCCTCGGCCCCTCAAAACTCAAGTTCCCACATTTTCACTCAAGAGGCGGCACTTGTGTCCTCCAGCCAATCAGAGAGCGCCATTCCAACAGCCCATCAGCTGTCAACCAATTAGAAGCCGAGATTCTGGGTGCTCTCCAAATGACATTATACTGTGGACCAATGAGAGCTGAGAGGTGAGAGCAGAGCGCGGATTTCTATTTCTAACCTGTCTCATGCCCTTTGATAAATCAACGTTTATATTGTTCGTATCTGAAGCCGGCCCTGGGGGAAAAAACTGACAGGGAAACACAAAGGGAAAATTTATTACAGTGATGCATTTTACATTTTTAATATTTTTCTTTCTCGATCTTTATTATGAAATCTTGTTCAAGACCTTTACATGCTACATTTACGTATCTCTTTATAAGAAAATAATCTTTTTTTATGTTTCCTCTCGTTATTCCTATACTTCCTCCCTTTTTTCTTTTTATTTCCAAGTATTGAAATCTGTAATATCATCTTTTTTTCTGCTCTTCATATTTTGTTCTTCCCTTCTCTCTTTCTCTTTGTCTGCTTTCTTTCTTCCATATTTTTTGTTTCCTTCTTTTCCTTCTTTTCCTTTTTTTCTTTCTTTTCCTTCTTTTCCTTCTATTCCTCCTTTTCCTTCTTTTCCTTCTTTTCCTTCTTTTCCTTTCTTTTCCTTCTTTTACTTCTTTTCCTTCTATTCCTTCTCCGCCTTCTTTTCCTTCTCCGCCTTCTTTTCCTTCTTCTCCTTCTTTTCCTTCTTTTCTTCTTTTCCTTCTTTTCCTTTCTTTTCCTTTCTTTTCCTTCTTTTCCTTCTTTTCTTCTTTTCCTTTCTTTTCCTTCTCTTCCTTCTTTTCCTTCTTTTCCTTCTCCGCCTTCTTTTCCTTCTTTTCCTTCTTTTCCTTCTTTTCCTTTTTTTCCTTCTTTTCCTTACTTATTTTTTCTTCTTATAATAGCATGTCAAATTAAATTAGGAAAAAGAATATTAATTCTACTATATCAAATAATCTAAATATAAAATATCTAAGGTTTACACCATCAGGTTGCAAAAATATAGCGCTTACAAATTTGAGTATTTTGAAACTCCTTTACATTATATTGAAATCTGACATAAATCCTCTTCTAGAAAAGAAATTAAGAAATTAAGAAAAGAAAAAGTTTTGAATCAAATCATTTTTTGATTTTCTCTCACGTTGGCGTAAAATAAAAAATGACAGAAGGTCCGAGGTCACAAATTGTACAATAAACCTATCATAAATTTGAACTTCTTCTTTTTTTCTACTTTTTTTTAAAAGCTTTATCAGATTCTTATTCCTTTCTTCTCTCTTCCATTTCAGTTGTTGTCTAGTTTCTTCCTTCTCTCTTTCTCTTGGTCTATCCTTCTCTTCTTCCTTCCTTCCCTCCTTTTCTTATTCTTCCTTCTCTTCTTTCTTCCTTCTCTTATTTCTTTCTTCTCTCCTTCTCTTCTTTCTTCCTTCACTTCTTCTTTTTTTTCTCCTTATCTTCTTTCTTACTTCTCTTCTTCTCTTTTTTCTTCCTTCTCTCCTTATCTCTTCTTTCTTACTTTTCTTCTTCTTATTTTTCATCCTTCTCTCCTTCTCTCCTTCTCTTCTTTCTTTCATCCTTCTTATTATTTTTTCTTCCTTTTCATATTTTCTTTTCCCTTCATTTCAATTCTTTTTTCATCTTTCCCTGTCATCTTAAATTAATAATATTCCGTATGGAAGCGTGTGGAGTTTTATACTCCTCCCTTCTCACAACCCNAAGGTTTAAAGGAGGATTGGACACACTACTGCTGAACTCAAACTAACCCCGACAATTCATTTTACAAATATACGCCAATTCACGCTCAATACCGTTTACACTCTTTTTTGGGAGAAGAGATGGCTGGGGCCGGGGATAGGTGTTATTGGAATAGGTGCTATTGGGGAGGTGCTATTGGGGAGGTGTTATTGGTATAACGGGAAGTGATTGTTATTATGAAGAGAAGTTTTGGTTTTAAATCTCTATTGCAACTCTAAAAAAAATATTAAAAAATATAATCAAAGTTATTATGAAACATTAAATATATACGAATGCGTCGAAAAATAATCGATGACTATTGTTTCTAATATCTGAATGATTTGTTTGGAATTAAATTGATTTTTTACGATCCGAGTTGAATGTTGCAACTTTCTGAATTTGTATGGACGCTACGCTAGACGCAAAAGATAGATGTAAGATTAGTAGCGATTGAAAACGCTTAGTGTTCGCCGTAAGCCCCTTTCATTTTTTCGCGAACACTGCCTTTAATGAAAATGACACACACTTTTAGTCGCATATATTTTACAAACAATGAGCATATTGCGAATATAAAATGCTAAATTTTTAAATAATAAGATAATTATTAATCGGGTCCCAAAAAAATACGCCAAAGTTAATTTGATTCAAAAAAGGGTAATAAAATCTGTTAAAATGGCAACCCTTTATTTTTACTTACTTACTCCCATTAGCTCATACAGGCAGTCAACCATGGTCTAGGTAAGGTTATATGTCGGATGTGTATTGTGGGAGTATAACTTGTAAACTTTAAACAGATTTGCGGAGAATATATTTGAAATAGAACAAGACACATGTTTTTCCTTCTCCTACTTTGTTTCTTCTTGGTTTTCTTGTTCTTTAAGTTTGTCTTGTTCTTGTTCTTTTTGTTCATATTCTGTTCCTACTTTTCTTGTTCTTGTTTCGGTTAGTGTCCTTGTTCTTTTTGTTGATCTTTTTCTTCTTGTTTTCTTTTTCCTCTTGTTCTTACTGTTCTCTCCTTTCCCTTCTAGTTATTCTTGTTCCTCTTGTTTTTCTTGTTCTTCTTGTTCGCCTTGTTCTCCTTGTTTTTCGTTCTTCTTGCTCTTCTTCATCTTCTTGTTCTTCTTGTACTTCTAGTTGTTTTATTTCTTCTTGTTCTTCTTGTGCTTCTTGATCTTCTTGTGCTTCTTGGTCTTCTTATTCTAAGTATTCTTGTGTTCTTTTTGTGTTCTCGTTCTTCTTTTGTTATCGTTCTTCTCGTTTTTCTTGCTACTTTTGTTCTTATTGTTGTTTTTGTTCGTTATGTGCTTCTTGGTCTTCTTGTTCTTTTCGTTCTTCTTGGTCTTCTTATTCTAAGTATTCTTGTGTTCTTTTTGTGTTCTCGTTCTTCTTTTATTATCGTTCTTCTCGTTTTTCTTGCTATTTTTGTTCTTATTGTTGTTTTTGTTCGTTTTGTGCTTCTTGGTCTTCTTGTTCTTTTCGTTCTTCTTGTTCTTCTTATTCTAAGTATTCTTGTGTTTTAGTTCTTCTTGGTCTTTATGTTCTCTTTGTTCTTTCTTTTCTTTTTATTCTAAATATTCTTGCGCGTTCTTCTTGTGTTTTTGTTCTTTTTATACTTCTTGTTTTTCTTGTTCTTCTTGTTTTTTGTTCTTATTGTTCTTCTTGTTCTTCTTATTCTTCTTGTTCTTCTTGTTCTTCTTGTTCTTCTTTTTCTTCTTGTTCTTCTTGTTCTTCTTGTTATTCTTGTTCTTCTTGTTTTCTTGTTCTTCTTGTTCTTCTTTTTCTTCTTGTTCTTCTTGTTTTTCTTGTTATTCTTGTTCTTCTTGTTCATCTTGTTCTTCTTGTTTTTCATGTTCTTCTTGTTCTTCTTGTTTTTCTCGTTCTTCTTGTTTTTCTTGTTCTCTTGTTCTTATTCACTCCGGACTAACCAGAGTTATAGGCATTCGGTTTCTTCTATTTGAAGTCATACGCGTTTTGGTTTATATTTTAGCAATCTTTAAACTTACGGATTTGTTAGTTTAATACTTTTTATTCAAAATGTATATGCCAGCAAAAACAGTATTTAAGAAAGAAGGCTGAAAAATTATGTTTAATAGGAGAAATTGGGTTCGAAAGTCATAGCTTTCTGGAATATTGACAGAACCGATAAATCCACGTGTATTGTTCTTGTATGGACTGATAGGTCTGTTTAAAAATTAACGAACATAGTAAGACATGCGAATTAGGGTTATTACGATATTTATTACACTCTCATAATTTTGATATTTTTAACCATCTTTTTCGCATATTTCATTTTCCTTCTCATCTTTCTCCTCATTTCTTTCCTGTCCTCCCCATCTCCTTCAAACTTTTCCACAGCATGAGCAGCAGGTGTGAAAGTGGGCGTGGTGAGAGGCGTGTCAGTATAGAAGGTTTCAGGATTTAAACCTATACATTTCAGATTTTATTATGAGAACCCTGGCCACTAAAGAAATATTGTAGTATATCCTATTATTATAATTTATACCTTAGTATACAATATCTAAACTAAAAATATGTGCATTCAAGGGTGTAATGCAAGGAAAGTTAATTGCGGTTGCGTATACTCTGCGTACATATTAAAACCAGTTCTCTTTGGGCACAATTTGTAAACAAGAATAGATGCCTCACTATCAGTGTTCGTTTAGTATCCGAGGAGATTAAAAGCATTAATTTTCATAATTCACATAATAGTTTCCTATGACCAGAATATTTCATTGATTTTTTTTATGTGAAAGATGGATCCCATGTCAGGCTTTGACATCCGTCTTGTGTTTACATTATCGCCAAGAGTACTGCAGTACAAAAGATGTGAACACTTCTCTAACTCTAACTGATTATTTTTTTCCTGTATAGTTGTACAATTTAGCACTATAAAGTACTTGTTGTTAGCTTTGGGTGTAAAGAAGTAATTGACAAAATTATCATCAATGTTTGCTTGAAATCTTGAGACCTTCGAGACCTTTAATAATCACGAATCTAATGAACATGGAGAAGAGATGAACCACAAACTTAGGAGTTCAACCAGTTTTTAATTCCCCTGGTCAAGCAGAAGGGAAGTGACTCAATTTAGTTTTGGAGTTCAGCTACTTCTTGTATTCATTAATTCTAATCCCTTGTACCTTTACGACTTACCATATTTGTGTAAATTGGTTTCAAAACTTAAAATACATTTTTTATACATCAACAAAAATTTAAACGAAAAAATATTTTAAAGAATATTTTTCAAGAAAATTTTTCCTCTCCCTGTAAAGATTTAAGATAAGCAGTCCCATCATCTAACCTTTATTTAATGGGACTGTTTACGTAAAAATCTTATCAAAAGCTTTAAATAATTGTAGATTAGGGAGCACAACTTGGTTAATTCATTTTATGCTTGGAAATATAAAAAATAAGGTTTTTCATTTTACAAAACTCGTGGATTTTACGAGGGGAGAAAGGCCAACCACAATAAATTCTCGTCAGAGCCACATTCTATTGATTTTCTCGTTCCAGCCATCCCGAAATCGTCGTCCTTTCAACATTTTCTTTAAAGTGTCTATTCTTCCCAGATAAAACTATTTTTAAAGAATCTGTCCACGTTAGAGTAAAATTAAAAATCGAATTTTTGTAAATAAAAAATGTTTAAATTGTTTTCAAGTTTAATGTCTTTAAAAATGTTCACTTTTTTACGCGCATTTTCAGTGTAGAATGCGGCAAATAATTCCGAGTTTATAGAACTTAGATCTTTTTTGTTAATTTTAGTGAAAACCATAGACTTTTTGGGTGGTTCCAGGGGGGAAATGATAGCAGAGGTATGCCAAATGTTTTGTTATTATTTTATATCGCGAAGGATAGCCATTACGGAGGCAGAAGAGATAGAAGTAAAAAAATAAAGTTTGACGACATCATTCTCATGGGTTTGAAGATTCCAACATGATGTAATCATTGCAATACTTTAGTCTATCCATATTTTATGCCCTAACGTTGCCAGATTTAAAAAAAATAGTTTTATCTTCCATGGAATTGAAAATTTTTACACACATAATAATCATAGGTTGAGATTCCGAGTTGGCTCGGATAAGAAATTGTTTTAACTGGCCTACCTCCCCTCACAAGCCTATATCCTCCCCTCACAAGCCTTTATCGAATAAAAATAAGATTTTAAAAATGTTATTTTGTCCATTTTGACCTCTTAAGCCCTAAAATGGGCTGAAGAAATGATATGTAAATTGAAATTAGGTTTTGTAAATGAGCAAATGAGCTAAAACAACGCAGTCGAGAAGTACGATCTCTGGGTTAAATAATTCTTATTTTTCCCGAATATTATCAGGTAACGTCAGGATGAAACTTCCTTCCAAAAACAATTTAATTTTTAACAAACATTTGTTATGCCTAAAGTGGCACATAAGGAAAGGTAGACAAATTGTAATTCCTAGAAATTTTGTTTATAGTGCATCTTTAAAGATAATTTATAGTTGCATTATTTGTAATCGTACAGAGAGAAAAAGGAAAAATGTCGGAATGTATCTATTTAAATCTATGTAAGAAAGTCACCGGAAAAAAAGGTTTCTGGAATAAAAACCCTGAATATTAAAACTTTGGTAAAAAAGGTTCAAATTTGTTTAAGTCCTATGGAAAATGTTATTGGAAAAACAATTTTGAGTTTTGATTTCTGGGACTATTTGTTAAAGAACTTTTTTGGCGGTTACCTTATTACATGATATGTCTAATGTTTATATCTTGAAAAAAATTTTTAAATAAGACGTTATATCCGTTTCTCTGTGCATCTTGGTGTATGTCTATCTGTCTATCTATCTAACTATCTATCTATCTATCTATCTATCTATCTATCTATCTATCTATCTATCTATCTATCTATCTATCTATCTATCTATCTATCTATCTATCTATCTATCTATCTATCTATCTATCTATCTATCTATCTATCTATCTATCTATCTATCTATCTATCTATCTATCTATCTATCTATCTATCTATCTATCTATCTATCTATCTATCTATCTATCTATCTATCTATCTATCTATCTATCTATCTATCTATCTATCTATCTATCTATCTATCTATCTATCTATCTATCTATCTATCTATCTATCTATCTATCTATCTATCTATCTATCTATCTATCTATCTATCTATCTATCTATCTATCTATCTATCTATCTATCTATCTATCTATCTATCTATCTATCTATCTATCTATCTATCTATCTATCTATCTATCTATCTATCTATCTATCTATCTATCTATCTATCTATCTATCTATCTATCTATCTATCTATNCCCCCAAACAAAATTCGCGCTGTTTATGAGAGTTTAGAAAATAAAAGAAAAACATTTTTTTATTCGTTTATTTGAGTCAATGTTAGTTATGGTAAACGCATACAAAGACATAATATAAAGAAGAATTAGTTGAACTAGGTATGGCTAGTTGAACTATTTTTGGCAGTTGAACTAGGTTTGGCTGCAAGTTGAACTAGTTTTCCAGGGCATTTTTACCCCCAAAAGTTGGGTCGACTAGCTTTGCATTCCTAGTTCCACTTCTTTAAACTTTTCCTAGGTGACCCAGCCAAACCTAATTCATTCTCCTCTCAATATATTAAGTAATAACTTTATTTAAAACCTAATCATTCTCCTCTCAATATATTAAGTAATAACTTAATTTAAAACCTAATCATTCTCCTCTCAATATATTAAGTAATAACTTAATTTAAAACCTAATCATTCTCCTCTCAATATATTAAGTAATAACTTAATTTAAAACAAAATCATTGATACGACTTTGTAACCTGGTAAATCAATCACTTTTGTATCCACGCCCAAGCAATGAAAAATAAAATAAAAGCTAGAAAAAAAGAATTTCAAACCATGCTTCAGACTTTGGACGAAGGACTTGGATCGTTCAGAAAAATGAAAAAAGGTAGTCAAAAAATTATCTTGAAAAAAAAACAATAGTTTTTTCACTAAACTAACGAAGTTTCCAAAATATTTTGAAAAAAACGATAGCTTTTGACTGAACGAACAAATTTGTCGAACCAACTTTTGAAAGAAAAGAACTCGCCCATCTATACTTCAGACAACAATGCTGTGATAAAAAAAAATTAAGACTTGAAATAAAATAAACATTATTTTCTTTAAAATGATTTCAAGTTTCAACTTTACTCTGACAAGTTGTAACAGAATAAAATACCTCTTTTCAGAAATTTTTGCAAAAAAAAACAGCTGTCAAACTTGAGGATTAAAGTTGAAGTTTGTATTGATGATGGTTGACAAATTTCAACCAGAGAAAAATCATAATTTTTGGTATTGTCCCCTTTCCTTAATACATGAATGGTGTTTCAATATTTCAAGATCTCTAATATTTCAAGATCTTTAATATTTTTCAAATTTTCCTGAATTTTTTTTTTTTTGGGGGGGGGGGGNTGTAAATGAGATTGTATTTTCCTGTATTCTAGATTTCATGTTGTAAATGAGATTGTATTTTCCTGTATTCTAGATTTCATGTTGTAAATGAGATGTATTGTCCTGTATTCTAGATTTCATGTTGTAAATGAGATGTATTTTCCTGTATTCTAGATTTTATGTTGTAAATGAGATGTATTTTCCTGAATTCTAGATTTCATATTGTAAATAAGATGTATTTTCTTGTATTCTAGATTTCATGTTGTAGATGAGATTGTATTTTCCTGTATTCTAGATTTCATGTTGTAAATGAGATGTATTGTCCCGTATTCTAGATTTCATGTTGTAGATGAGATTGAATTTTCCTGTATTCTAGATTTCATGTTGTAAATGAGATGTATTTTCCTGTATTCTAGATTTCATGTTGTAAATGAGATTGTATTTTCCTGTATTCTAGATTTCATATTGTAAATGAGATGTATTGTCCGGTATTCTAGATTTCATGTTGTAGATGAGATTATATTTTCCTGTATTCTAGATTTTCTACAAACTTAAAACTCGGACATTTTCCCCACTACAAGTTTACAACAGATAAAACTATTCGTCTTAAAGACAAAAACATAAATTGCGAAATGCAGTCACGGGGAAGGCTGGCTTTGCGTCATTCAACTTTCCAGGGGGCGCTTGAGGTTGTTAGCCCCCGTGGGGTGCTGAATCCCCCGCCATGAGAAACCATAGTTTTTCCACGGAAGGGGCTAAACACCTAATTCCCCCCCCCCCCTGGAAGCAGCTGTCCTTGTCTGTTTGTTTAGTGTGTGTGAGGTATAGCAGTAAACTACTGGGAACAACAATTAGTCCGACTTTCAATGGAAAGAGAGAGAATATCATGAATAGACTTTCTTTAAAAGGATTTTGGCAGGGGACCACCCGGCCTAAAGGGGGGAGGGGGGGGGGAACAGCTCCTGACAAAAAGGTAAGGATGAATGATATAAAGAAAAGTGAAAGGTTGGGGAGTTAAAAAATAAACTAGATTTAGAATTAAGAATTAAGCAGATTATAGAAAACATTTTTCAGAGACCCTGTAGATTTCGTTAACATTGTTTTATGTAGAAATAAGTGAGCATTTTAAAACATAACAAACATAATGTGCGGGGGGGGGGGGGGTGTTGAAATTGGAAAAGGGTATGAAAAAAATAAACGTATTTGAAAAATTTTGGCTATTGATTATTTTCATGGTTTTTCAACAAAAGGGACTTGCCAGTATTTCCCTGAGGAAAACAATGAAAAATTAAGAGAATTAAACACTTTTCAAGTTAAAAAACTTCGTTGTCTTCAGCGCGCATTAGTGATAAGAAAATGGTTTCAAAAGATATCGTATTTTTCATTTAGAGAACCCGAAAGTTCAACATTTGGATATACATTTTTTTGTATTGAAGACAGGCTCTGTTTTCTTTCAAATCTCTTTTTGGTCAAAAACATGGTATTTTTCAATGATCTTTTTATATTGAAATAAAATTGCTATTCATGTAACTGCATGTTCAATCTAGTATTGTACAATGTACATGTTTAATCTAGTATTGTACAATGTACATGTTCAATCTAGTATTGTACAATGTGCATGTTCAATCTAGTATTGTACAATGTACATGTTCAATCTAGTATTGTACAATGTACATGTTCAATCTAGTATTGTACAATGTACANTGGGGAGATGAAACGGGGGTGGGAGGTGAAAATAAGAGGGGGCGATTTTTTACCAGGAAATATGGAATAGGGAGGGGGAATTTTTGAAGAAGTTTTGAAGGGAAATTGCAGAAAACTGAAATTAGTTTTTGGAGTCATTTTTTTTTGTGGGGGGTAAAAATGAAAAAGCCTTCAAAGGCAAGAAAACTTTATATCTTTAGGTAATTAAACAATTTAAATTAGCATAGGAATATACCAGATATATATATATATACAAAACAGTAAAGTTGGGATTTTAAGGAAAGTGAAATTTTGTGAGAATTCAGATTTTTTTTTGTAATTTCAAATTTAACTTTAAATTCATAAAGATTATTTGAATGTTTCTAATGGCATTATAACCTGATCAAATGTTGCAACTTGCATATGTCAAATTCCAAATTTCCCCTCTTACATAAAACTTAACCCAACCAACCCCCCAACCCCCCTCCATCAAACACAATATTTCTTCCTGATAAAATCAACGAATGCTGCAGATTAGAAAACAGTGCGCATCGGCAATCAAATATAGATTACCAGTGTTACCACATAAATGTATTACCACATTTACAATATAAAAAGATTATCACATTTATCTTATAAACAGATTACCACATAGTTACCACATAAATAGATCTTACACTTTTACCATACAGATAGACTACCTTATTTGCAATATAGATAGATTACCACGTTTACTATATAAATTAATTACCACATTTACCTCGTAAAAAGATTATCACATTTAAAAAAAATTAAAATTAAAAACAAACTGTGTAGATGTGTGAGTATAGAGGGGGGGGGGTTGATCTAATTAACGAACTTTTTGCGTAAGTCGGGGGGAGGGGGAGGGGGGGACGGCTTGTTTAAGGAGGGGTATTTAAACCTTTTAAAGAATTGGACATAAAAAACTATTTTTTTAAACATACTGAATTACAGTTAACAATTAAATAAAAAACTATATTTTCTGTTCATTCCTCTGAGTTCAGTCATAAAATCTCTGATGTATTTAGATTCTCGTACTTAAAGTAAGTTTCTTCCGTGGTCCCAAACCTTATTTAGAACGCTAACTTTTAGATGTTAGAGTTCATGATCTTTGTTTGTTTGTTGAGTTTGTTCGTATGTTCGATCATAACTCAGGAACCCCTTTAACTGATTTGCCAAAAACATTTTGACTGGGGAACTTAGTTAAACCACGAGAATGTTCTTTTAGAAGGTATCAGTTAAATAGGTTAAATAGGTTAAATAGGTTAAATAGGTTAAATAGGTTAACTAGGTTAACTCTTATAAAGAAAACAATGTTTTAAAGCAAAGCCAGGTCCCCACGCTAGGAATATATAATTTTTTAATTAATAGGTCGTCAACTATCGTTAACGANCCCTCCTTCTCCTAACCCTCCTTGTATTCATATATATTTTCAACGTTCATGTATTCAGCTAGCAGTAAACAGGATACATTTATTTAGATATCTATATATCTACATAACAACAATTACCAATACAGTAAAATACAGTACAATACAGTACAATGCAGTACAATACACTACAATACAGTATAATATAGTACGATACAATACAATAAGTTAGTCAGTTATTTTGAAACCATATCTGCATCATTCCAAAATTTCATAAACATTGTGTTCCTTATTTATAACTTCAAGTTAAAAAGAACTGAAAAATAAATAATTTTCGCAAATTAATTAGTGGAATTCCATAATTGTGTTATCAATATTAAACAAATGAAATAGATCAAAGTAGAATTTTGTTTAAACAGAAACATACGTAAATCATCAAAACAGCAATAGTTAACTAAGCATAAGAATTGAAAAATAAGTAATGATGATTTAGAGATATTAAATAATCTGAAAATTAACGCAGTGTGCCGCAATATTTCAGTATTTCCGCGGCGTGGAACTAATTGAATCCCCACGAAACTGATATTAGGTGTTCTAATATAGATCTATATACATCGGATAAACATAATACGTCAGGAGTATACAAAAACAAAAACAAAAAGAGATATGAAAATACTTTGAAAAAGTAAAACATTTTTACAAGGAAACTATCTTTTTCGTTCTAAGAAGTGATTCAACATTTTTGCTCAAACATTTAACAGCTTTGTTGTATTTTGTTGGTTTTTTGTTTTTGTCAATAATTCAGACATCTTAAAGCAAAAGAGTAATTTTTACACCTAAAACACATCCACCGAAAAAAAGGAATAAAGAACAAATGGTAAAAATATATGTTCAAAAGGTAAAATTGAAATAAAAAAATCGTAGCTTGCTTGTATAAGAACTGAACTAAAGTGTTTAATCTGCGTGAGGATAATATTATCTCTTTGTACAAAGCTTGAATATTCATACTCTGATAAGAGTTCTGAGACAGAGGTTAGATTCGCAATTATTTACATTTACAGAAACGTTTACGAGATCTTTAAAGGTATACGACACAAGGGATATTTAGGGACAAACATAGAGAAATATCTAGTAACAAACGTACATAGAGGGACATTTAGGGACATACATGAAGGAACATTTAGGGACAAACATAGAAGGACATTTAGGGACAAACATAAAGGAACAATTAGGGACCAACATGAAGGGACATTTAGGGACATACATAGATGGACATTTAGGGACAAACATAAAGGAACATTGAGGGACAAACATAGAGGGACATTTAGGGACAAACATAGAGGGACATTTAGGGACAAACATAAAGGAACATGTAGGGACATACATAGAGGGAAATTTAGGGACAAACACCATTTATATATGTATTTATATCTTTGTGTGTGAATAAATATTTATAATGATATAATATAAAGGGACATTTAGGGACAAACATAGAGGGACATTTAGGGACCAACATAAAGGGACATTTAGAGACAAACATAGAGGGACATTTAGGGACCAACATAAAGGGACATTTAGGGACAAACATAAAGGAACATTTAGGGACATACATAGAGGGACATTTAGGGACCAACATAAAGGGACATTTAGGGACAAACATATAGTGTAAACAATAAATATGTAACTTTCCTTATCCTTTCCTTTCCTTTTCCTATTATTTCTATTTTTATATTTTTTAGAATTGGGGGGAAATATTCCCACAACCTCTACTTTTAGAGGTTTTTAAATATTTTCTCCTGAAACACATTTTTTTGTATGTTTTTGTTATATTTCATAAATAAATAATTTTTTACTTTTACTGGATAGATAGATAGATAGATAGATAGATAGATAGATAGATAGATAGATAGATAGATAGGTAGATAGAAAGATTGATAGATAGATAAATAGGTAGATAGATATGTAGTAAACACATACTCCATAACAAGGTCTCGAACGTATCTATTCAGGTACAATCCGTCCACTATCAAACTCAACCAGGACTGAATCCCAGGCTCTAAATGCCACAGAGAGACACAAGCGTAGCTTTCAAAATCCAGCTACTAATCCAGTGCTCTAAGTGCCACACAGCTAGCTAGGAACATAAGCCCAGCTATCAATATCGATCCCACATGATCAAACGATCAAATGCTCTAAATACCACACAGGGACACAAGCCTAGCTATACAACAAGCTATATATCGATCTCAAATGATTGGCACAATATTACCTGTTTATAGAAACAGGGTTTCAGTCTAGCTATCAACAAGCTATCATGTTTTCACGATATTTTCTACTGATAGATAGATAGATAGATAGATATATAGATATAAAGATTGATATTTAGAAAAAGATATGGATACAAAGATAGAAAAAGTGGTCTTATTATAAAAAATGTGCGGAAATATGGTAAAAGATTATTTTGCAAATAGTATGTTGATTGTTGAAGTTTGTAGAAAAGTTTAAACAAAACATAATTTATAAACAAAGTAGCATACTAAAATTTGAATTTTTAACCCTCGTTCAGCCTTTGTGCATTTCAGCGAAAATTTTATAACTGCACTGCAGATTAAATGAAGCTATTCATTGGAAAAAGTTAAACACTTGACAGTTTATTTTTATGATTAGGGCCTGAACTAAACTATTTTGCAAGTCATGGTTATTCAATGCATATTGCAGTAAGCACGCTTTTAGATTTGCACTAAGATAATGTTTAATTTTTTGCACTTAGATAATGTTTTATTTTACTAGTAGCAGATAGGAGTAGAAGTGGAGTAGGAGTAAGAGTGGAGTAGGAATAGGCGTAGGAGTAGGAGTAGTTAAAGAGTGGTAGAAGGAGTAGGAGTAGGAGTAGGAGTAGGAGGAGGAGTAAGAATAGGAGTAGAAATGGGAGTAGGAGTAGGAGTAGGAGTAGGAGAAGGAGTAGGAGTAGGAGTAGGAGTAGGAGTAGGAGTAGGAGTAGGAGTAGGGGTAGGAGTAGGAGTAGGAGTAGGAGTAGGAGTAGGAGTAGGAGTGGAGGAGGGGAATTAACAAGCGAAAGAGAAGAAAGAACAAAAAATAGATAAAATTGAAGAAAGAAATAAAAGTGTAAGAGTACAGAATAAAGGCGGGATGAAGAAAGAGAAGGTGTAGAAAGGACTGGGAGAGAGAGAGAATAATCAGAGAAAGAAAGAAAAGAGAAAAAGATGGAATTAAATGAAAATAAATAAAAAAAATTAAGAAAATGGATATAACTTTTTCCAACGAAATCATATTTGTGATGCTAAATTGGATAAAAGGTGATGCGAAATAATGTAATTATCCCTTCTCTAAAAAAATCGCGCAAAATTTGGCAATTTCAAATATATTTAGGATTTACGTAATTTTCAAATAAATTCCTTTAAACTTTTTAAGCCCCAAACCCCTTTCCTTTGTAAATATTCAACAACATCCCCATGCAGCCCAGAAATTTCTTCTGAATCCCATTCCCATTCCTCGTCCTTGAATTCTCTGAGTCCCTTAAAACCCTAAATCCCCTGAAACCCTGAATACCCTGAAATTCTGAATCCCCTCCTCGCCCCTGAATCTCCTGAATCCCTTAAAACACTGAATCCCCTGAAACCCTAAACCTCCTCGCCCCTGATACATCTGAATCCCCTGAATCCACTGAAACACTGAATCCACTGAAACCTTAAATCCCTACCTCACCCTTGTTTCCTTTGAATCCCCTAAAACCCTGAATCTCCTGAAAACCTAAATCCCCTGAAACCCTGCATCCCCTGAATTCCCCGACCGGCCCTTTTCAATCCACTACCCACCCCTGAATCCCCTGAATCCCCTGAATCCCTTGTATTGTTAGGATGTTGACATGGGGTATATTTGTGGGTATATTTAACGACTGCTAATGGGTTGACCTCCCAAAGCTTTGAGGACTGAATTTCAGACAAATTCTTTGCTTTTATTTGAAAAATTTTGTTTATGGGAGATTTAGAATCTAGTTGAATAAAAGAATCGAAAAATAAAATTAAAAACAATTGTGAGAAGATAGACTTAACTACGAACTTGAAAGAAAATCTTTTTAATCCAAAATTTTCCGACAAAAAAGGAGATAAAACATTGATTGATTGAACCATATATTGGGTAGAATGAATGAGCGCGGTGCAAGGGGTTTGTTACGCGGCATTTAAGGGTTTTGTGCGCGTAAGAAACGATTTATCCTCCCTGGACTCAACACCTGTGTGCTAAGTGTCATTCTAGAGTGTGTCCTAAAAAAATTAAATTTGTGCAGGACATGAAAATTTTAATTAAGGCTTTAAACTTAGCAGGAAAACTACCTGTAGCTGAAATCGTGCTAAACGTTAAAAATCTCTTCCTGTCCTATGATATATACAGATTTTGGTATAAAAAACATGAACGCATAGTGAGCTGTAGCTCTAGATTTCATGTTNCAAACATAGAGGGACATTTAGGGACAAACATAAAGGAACATTTAGGGACATACATAGAGGGACATTTAGGGACCAACATAAAGGGACATTTAGGGACAAACATAGAGGAACATTTAGGGACAAACAAAGTGGAACATTTAGGGATGAACATAGAGGAACTTTTAGGGACAAACATAGAGGAATATTTAGGAACCAACATAGAGGAACATTTAGGGACAAACATAGAGGAACATTAAGGGACCAACATAGAGGAACATTTAGGGACCAACATTGAGGAACATTTAGGGACCAACATAGAGGAACATTTAGAAACCAACATAGAGGAACTTTTAGGGACAAACATAGAGGAACATTTAGGGACAAACATAGAGGAACATTTAGGGACCAACATAGAGGAACGTTTAGGGACCAACATAGAGGAACATTTAGAAACCAACATAGAGGAACATTTAGTAACAAACATAAAGGGACATTTAGAGGCCAACATTTAGGGACACACTCAAAGGAAATTAGAGTTTGCCTGATTCTGAGAATTTTGACAGTTCTAATTGTGATTTTTGAAAGTGTTATGGGAGGGATAAGGTTGAATGTAGTAGGAGGGGTGTGAACACATTTTAAGCTTGAATTGACATACATTCTTATATTGTCAAAATTTGGCGAGGTTTATAGTGTAACAAGCCAGACAAACCTGGGGACAATACAAATACAACACCAGATAGATAGATAGATAGATAGATAGATAGATAGATAAATTGAAGGATAGATAGATAGATAAATAGATAGATAGATACATAGATAGATAGATAGATAGATAGATAGATAGATAGATAGATAGATAGATATATAGATAGATAGATATATAGATAGATAGATAGATAGATAGATAGATATATGCTATGTTTGCAAAAGAATCGAAGAAACCAAAGACGACTTTACAAAGAAAAGAATAAAAAGATTAAAAAGAGTAAAAGATATAATCAAACATAAAGGATGTCAAAAATCAGCGCGAATTAAAAAGATGCTTAAAAATGCCCGTTTTTCATAGAACCTATATCTCTTTCACACTCCATAAAGCTTTTTTTACTTTTTTT
>NW_019397837.1:0-14149 GCF_000591075.1 Eurytemora carolleeae | reverse complement strand
TAGGAGTAGGAGTAGGAGTAGGAGTAGGAGTAGGAGTAGGAGTAGGAGTAGGAGTAGAAATGGGAGTAGGAGTAGGAGTAGGAGTAGGACTGGTTAGGAGTAGGACTGGTTAGGAGTAGGACTGGTTAGGAGTAGGATTATTTGTTTTTGAACCCTTGAACCAAATTCCTAACAAACTTGTCTGGAGGTTTTACAGCACTAATTTAGAATCCTTGCAATTTCAAGAGAACCCCTCACTTAGCCTTTAATACTGCTTTTTAGCAAACTTTAATTTTGGAACACAAAGATGTCACCAGCAAGTTATGCATCAACAAATTGTCAAATTTAATATTGTCAACTGGCAAATTGCACTCTTAATTAAAAACTCAAAATAGTGATATTAAGGACAAAAAGTCGCTTAATAAACGGTTTTAAGAGATTTTAAATCGTTATTTGTGAAGTAAATAAATTTCATAATAGACGACTAAAAGTCGCCTAATTTGCATTTTTAAATCGTCTATAAACTCAAATTCGAAATTAAAGACAAAAAGTTGTTAATTAAACGATTTTTAATTGCATTTTAAACAATTTTAAATCGTTTTTTTTTTGAATTAGAAATAACTTCATTTTAGAACGACTGAAAGTCGCCGAATAAGCGATTTAAAATCGTATATTTTTAGGTAAGTAGTCAAAAATTCCTGTTTAAACCAATTTATGAATCAGCGGATGGTTAGCATTCTTGCTTATTACCGTTCCTCATTTTACATTTACTTAGTTAACCTGTTCATTTCTAATTGCGACAAATTGTGATCTATGTGAATGTTTAAAAAAACCAGAAGCTGTCGCAGAAATCCGCGGGAAATCAAGATTTAAAGTTTACAGATTTGTTCTATTTTTCAAATTATTTGTTAAACGTTCCAAATAGTTTGCTAAATAGTTCATATTAAAAAAACAAATCTTCAAATCAAACATCAAACATCATATTATGTCGGAAACTATTGGATGAAACGATTGAGATGCTCAGGATCGGGGGAATTTTTTCCTGAGGGTGTGGTGCTTATCCTTAACCATACTAAANCCCCCCGTCTTATTTACTGTGAAAATGCGTTTTCAGATCCGGAAACAAAAGCATTGTTGCCGATATGTGATATTTTGTACATGATTTCAGCAAAATTATTATTATTTATTTCTTTTATTATTTTAGGGTTAAGTTAGGTTAGGATTCATTTGATTTGATTTAGGTTAGGTTAAGACAATTTCTGGGACGAGCACTGCGGCTAGGACAGGCTAGTTTTAGGATAAAAATAAAACACAAAATTTGAAAATTATTTTTTGTTAAAAAAATTCAGTAAATCTTTTCAGGCAGTGTTTAGGATCCATTTAATTTTCATGGCGATCCTGATCCGGATCCTGGATCCGCACAGGAAAAAAATGGATCCGGATCCCAGTCATTTCTTATTCATTTCTTAGTCATTTCTTATTTATTCAGTCATTAATTTTACCAAAGCAGAATTTCTAACTTTTTGTCTTATTTTTTTTGCTTATTTTTATGCTAAAACTTGATGAACCATTCAGAAATCAGGAAATTTTTATAATCTCTCTTTTTTCAATAGTTTAGATTTGGGGTTAGGAGTAAAAAAGCTTTCTTTTTGCAGTTTTTGGTTCATATTTTACCCCTTGGATCCGGATCTATATATTTTTGCGGATCTGGATCCGGATCCAGGAAGCCAAAATCTTGCGGATCCAACGGATCCGGATCCTAAGCACTGAATTGATAACATTTGAAATAAAAGCACCAGGATTTGTTTTTCTTTTTTATCCTGAAAACTTATAAGGACACTTCAAAATTGAGGTTCTATCACAAGCTCAGATTTTCTAAACCCTACATTTTTGCATCAATATTACTAAACAAATTTGACTAGTTAATATGCTTTAGGACTGGATTTACACCATTCTGTACTCAGATGAGGTTGAGCTAGCTAATGCAATACTAAACTAAAAAGATTGGAAGTGTTGGCTTTATTTTATAACTTTCAAATTTTTCAATAACTTTTAAACTAAAAAGTTTGAGAAATTAAACAACATACTGTACAATTCTTTATGTGCTGTAAAGTGTACACGGGAAAAAAATAAAATTTTGCTTAAATAACTGATTTTTGTTAAATATAAACAATTTTTTTGTTGAAAATAAGCGAGTTTTTGTTGAATATAAGAGATTTTTTGGTTAAATTAAAACGATTTTTTTTGTTGAAAATAAGCGATTTTTTTCTAATATAAGAGATCTTTTGGTTGAATTAAAACGATTTTTTTTGAAAATAAACGATTTTGAGTCGCTTATTTGGCAATCACCAACTTCTTCTGCAATATAAGCGATTTTTTGTTGAAACAAAGCAATCTTTTTTTTTAAATAAGTGATTTATGTTAGCGATTTTTTGTCGCCTAATCGGGTTCCATCCAACTTTTTCACCCGATTAGGCGACTTTTTATCGCTTAATTACGACGTTTTAATTTAGTGTGTGGTATCACGCAAAGTTGCCACCTAGGTGGCAACGGACAAAGCATTGCTTGGCAAGCTTTTACATAGAAATCTGCCACTAGCAAAGTACCTAGCTTAAAATGACAAATCAAAGGTAGACGAGAAGCTAAGCAATGAATATTAAAAATTGACAAATACATCATAATGCAAATACACAGACAAACAGGAAATCATTCAGAGGAAAAATAGATAGGCAAAAATTATATTTTAAATTAACCTTAGCTCTAATCTAAGCAATGTTTTGTTCAGTGTTCATCTCAGAACAATTTACTCAATTTCTACTATTCTGGTAATCTGGTTTAAAACAGTTATATCAATTACCTACCCCACCCCCGCCCTATTGTCCCCCCCCTCTGTAGCGCAATTTATATTTTTGTTGAATTGATCCTGTGTTCCCATATACTTTGTACATCTCAATTTCTCTTCAGAATTCAATAATACATAATACAACTGTTCTAAATAGAGGAGTTTAAAATTAAACCTTCCTTTCTATTCATTCAAACTATGCTCCCCCGCCCCCCTCATTCTGGTTCTCATAAAAACCCATTACAACTCCCTCTTACAACTCTCACGACTACCCTCCACCCCTCTTTAATTCAACCCCTCCCCCCCCCCAAGAGCTACGAGGAGGTCTCATTTTTGTGTATTTCAGGTAGTTCCTAGACTAACAATAGGTTTGTAGTTTGTTTGTAACTAAATAACATCTTTATTTTTTAATAGATTTCTGCCAGCCATTCAGCTGTCTTCTATCTATCTATCTATCTATCTATCTATCTATCTATCTATCTATCTGTATATCTATCTATCTTTCTGTATATTTATGTATCTATCTATCTATCTATCTATCTGTCTGTCTATCTATGTATCTATCTATCTATCTGTCTATCTATCTATCTATCTATCTATCTATCTATCTATCTATCTATCTATCTATCTATCTGTCTATCTATCTATCTATCTATCTATCTATCTATCTATCTATCTATGTATCTATTTACATATCTATCTATCTATATATCTATCTATCTATCTATGTATTTATGTATCTATCTATCTATCTATATATCTATCAGTCTGTCTATTTATGCATCTATCTATCTATTTATATATCTATTTATCTATCTATCTAGCTATATATCTATCTATCTTTCTGTATATTTATGTATCTATCTATCTATCTGTATATTTATGTATCTATCTATCTATCTATCTATCTATATATCTTTCTGTCTATTTATGTATGTATCTATCTATATATATATATCAGTCTGTCTATTTATGTATCTATCTATCTATCTGTATATCTATCTATCTATCTATCTATTTATCTATCTATCTATCTGTATATTTATGTATCTATCTATATATCTATCTGTCTGTCTATTTATGTATCTATCTATCTATCTATCTATCTATCTAACTAGAACGGAAGAGGCATGCGTCTGGTAATGATTATTCAGGCCTGGGAGCAGTACACAACAATATGTAAATATCAGGAATAAACATCTTATAAACATGAGTATATCTATATTACTATTTATATTGTCTGTATGTGTGTCAGACAACATGCTAAAGGTGATGTTACAAAATACTCTAGCAAAATACGGAAATCTAATCAAACATATCACCCTAAACTAAACTGGCGGTGAAGGGATGTACACAGTGCCCTGGCCAATTACATAGTGGTTTTTAGTGGAGAGGGATTGGTTTAAAGGGGTATCGTACCTATGTTGATAGGTTTAAAGGGGTTTCGTACCTATTTTGATCCTATTTCTGTCTATTTGTTTATTTGTTCAATCATAACTCATGAAACCTGGACCGATTTGCCTCAAATTTAGATTGGGCAACTTGGAAGAGCCACGGGAATGTTTTTAGTTTGGTTTTGAGATTCTTAGTTAAATTGGTCGACTTTTATTGGGAAAAATAGCTAAAATCGTATAATCAAATGCGGGTAAACGTGGTGAGAAACTTAGAGTAATCTGGGGAACGCTGGGTTCCCAAACCAGTATGCTTATATAGTTGTGATTCTAAATTTAAACTTGACTATTATAGAATATTTAGAAAATAAGAACAATGCAATTTGGCTTTTTTGGTGTTCCGCCAAATTTCTTTAAGAGAGCGACCGGCAATGTAAGGTAGTTTAACTGAGTATGCATGGTGTTGTGGAAAACTTCTTTCGGATTCATTTGCGACAAATTAAATTTGTAAATCTTGAGTTTGAGCGCAAATTCGACGTTCAAAACTCCTACTTTGGGGTGGATACGTTTTCAGAATTATTTTTTTTAAATTATTAAATAACGACAACGAAAAATAAAGTAAAAATTATACAGGAATCTAATTCAATGCTTCAATTGATTATTTCGTTTTCATTATTATATTGAATCTCTTATCTTCTTTGAATTTATTCGCAGATTTCTTCAAATTCTTCAAATGTCGTCTTTTTAATAATAATTCTAGAAAATCTGCGAACATCTTTGTGAATAATGAGGGGCCAGAATAATGAGAAAATATGGACTAATAATTGAACAAGATTACCTATTTTTGATGATAAGATTAATTTTTATTTTCTCAACATGTGCCTATGCCTACACATGACGTCTGTAGTTTATTGCAGAACTTTTTTTACATTTTATTTCGTCGTTATTTAATAATTTATTAAAAAACTAATTCTGAAAACGTATCCACCCCAAAGTAGGAGTTTTGAGTGTCGAATTTGCGCTTAAACTCAGGATTTACAGATCTCTAAAAAGTTTAATATGTCTCAAATGAATCCGAAAGAAGTTTTCCACAACACCGCATACTCAGTTCAACTACCTTACATAGCCGGTCACTCCCTTTAAAACTGTTTTGATTACTAGTAATAAAAATTATCCTTTTGTCCATGCTATTGTAAAATCTTCCATCCATGTCTCTTTAATTTACATTTTTAGTATTTTTGTTTTATTTGTAAAAAGCGTTTAATAATATCCGAGTTCAACCCTTGAATTCCTGTTCAGTGAGCTATTATTTTCCGACGTTTTTTTACTTTGAAATCAGTTTTTTGAAAATTCTATTTGACATATTTTGGTTGGGTATTTATTATATACTTTGTTAAAAAGTGAGAATTAAAAACGCTTTGAAGATCTTTAAATACAGATATCAACTTACAATAGAAATTTGTGTCAGTATTATTCATAATTTTACCACATCAATTAACAATTCAAATTATATTTTTTAAACTTTTACTAAGTAACATTTTTGATAGCTAAAAAAATATCTGAATAGTAGAAATAGAAATATGAATTATTTCTTTGAAAGTCACAGTTTGATGGGATAAGGACCGAACTGTTAAATCTTCTCGGTGTACCTTAAACAAAATAATTTTTTTCTTTTAATTTGCTAAAATTCCTCCAATCTCGACTTTGGTTTCCGATTCATCTTTTTATGAATTTAAACTTGCAATGCATTTCCATTTTTTTCATTTTACTAATTTTCAAAACTTGGTCGAACACTGTTGTATGCCGGTCCATTAGCACCTGATCCAATTTATTCTATTCTGAACCAAAAAGAAATAGTATGGCGGTAACATCTATCTTTCTATCTATCTCATTATCCAATTAGATATATAAATACTTTAATTGGCGCTATCAATAAATGGAAATATATACTTATATTGCAACTACAGTGCATCATTGTTACCCTTATTAACTCAATTAAAATAATTTGTTGTAGGTATAGACATGTACATTTTAGATCTCTAAACCACATCGGCAGTAATTTTAGCAAAAGTTGAATAACGGTTAAAATTATTATCGATTTTGAGTACGTACGTGAGAGCTTGCAATGTACGTTTGGATCACTGTGAACTCTCTTCGTACATATATATATATATTTGTTTATATATATATGTGTATATATATATTTGCAAAAATAATATATGATAAAATATCTGTGTAGATATTTGTAGTTTCTGTCATAAGGGGATGTAAGATTTATCTTACTTTGCCGCTAAAGATTCTGGCTGGCGGCAAATTAGCCGCCATATGCATCGATCAGGAGTACTTGTTTTCCAGATTATGGGCGTGTGGGCTAACTTTACATGCAGATGAAGGGAGCAGACAGAAAATTGTTTATAAATACATTTTAAAAACATATTTCCTTTTTAAATGTTGTATCTCAAATCGCAATTTTTCAATCAAACATTTTTTTAGATTTGAATGTACGTCCAGAACACCATAGTTTCAGTAGAAGTAAATATATCCATTTACTGATAGCGCCGATTGAAGGATTCATAACTCTAATTGGATAATGAGTTAGATAGAAAGATAGATGTTATGTTACCGCCATACTATTTCTGTTGGTTCAGAATAGACAACAAACACATAACTGAACCCTGATTGGATCAGGCGCTAATGGACTCGACATACACGAGTGAGAAGCTATAAAGGTGTTCCTCAGAGTAATGCGTGTTGCCAAAAAATTGTTAGGTCTAATTGGTTCAGCCGTTTTAAAGTTTAATAGATACAAGCCCGCAGACAAGCAAACAATATACATATGACAAAAAAGAGAGAATACACATAATGTAACCTAGAATCAAATGTTTTATTACACATAGTTGATTTATTTATCGCTCTACATATTTTTAATATAAAAAAATGAAATTTCAAATATAAATTGTTGTGAAGGAATAATTTTTATCCGTAAAAATTAGGACGATCTCTGCCACCTCCAAATCCTAAACAACTTGAATAAAATGGCTATTAATATATTACATTAATAGAAAAATTTTAAATCGTAAAAAACTTCTAAAAATATCTAATTTTCTAATCCTGAACTATTTACAACCTGAGAAAGCTTTGATATATATATTTAAGTTCTCCTAGAACAAAAGGTTTACAAGCTACAGCATTGGTTGCATAGAAAAAATAGGAAATTGAAAATCAGAGTTTGAGGCAAGTAAATCGATCAGTTTCTTTGAGTACTAAACTCGAGAAAAACTAAAAACAGATTTTCTTTTTTTCTCATAAATGAACCTTTTTTTGGAAACATTAAGCATCAGGTTGCATAGAAAATTAGGAATTGGAAATTAAGAGTTTGAGGAAATGATCATTTTCTTTAAATTGTAAAGTCTGTCACATATGTAAGATTGAACTCGAAAAGCAAGAAATCTGTTTGTCAGTTTTTAAAAGAACCTATTTTTGAAAACATGAAACTATCTGCAGATTGATTAATTCTTCTCTGAAAAAATTGAAATATTCTGAATATTGAAAAAAATTATTTTGAATAAAATAAGTTTTGAATTACCTGGTCTGTTATATCCGCTGCCAAAACCTTAAAAAAGGAATTATTAAACAAATTTTTAAAATACAAACAATACACTATTTCTGATGATGAGGAACAAAACGGGTTCATTTATAATAACTTAAGATATATAATTCGGGAAATCGATAATCTCAAATTATAAACCATGTCAAGTGTTTGTCAAGCTAACGATGTATTTTATTGGCAATGACGACAACAAATAAATTAAAATATATAATTTTCTTTGCTCAATCATAAGAAGATTTTATCCAGATATTGGGCGCATATGTCGTCGTTGGTCGTTTTGTATTTATCAGGCAAAAACTTAAAAAACTAGCTCTGAAGAACATGGTTGAGTGCATGGTACAATTGTCATGGTTTTTTAAGATAAAAGCATTAAATGTCCATTTAAAATGGCGACCATTCCCTATAGCACATTTTCATAACATTTTTGATGTTTTTAACCTGGTTGGTTTCCCCCACCATATCCTCCACCATACCCTGAAAATTAGACTATGAACGGATTGGTCTTTTTCGTTGGAGATCCCAAGGTTTTCATTGGGGACCCCAGATTCTCATAGGACCCCAGATTCTCATAGGACCCCAGATTCTCATTGGACCCCAGATTCTCATTGGACCCCAGATTCTCATTAGATCCAAGATTTTTGTTGGAAACCCAAGATTTTCATTGGAGACTCCCAAATTTTCAATGGAGACCCCCAAGATTTTCATCGGAGATCATGAAAATCTTAAGGTCTCCAATGAGAACGGGTCAATAGTATATACTCTAATGATAACGATTTCTTCCCAGTTTTGTATTTTTCTATTTCTCCTCTCTGCATGATGTTTTGAACTTAATTCAACAAAATGTTTGCTTAAAGGGACTGTAAGCGTAATTTCAAGAGACCTTTCATTTACAGTGACCTTTAACTTTTTTTGGGCGATTTCAGGGTAGCCTCTTAGCCTAAGCCTCTTAGCTATTCGTTGGTATTAGTCCAACTTTTCAACGATAACTGTATCCGGCCGGAGAAAAAGCCATGTTGTTGATAAGAATTCAGACACAAAGGTATGACACCTTTGTACGCACTTAAGTATAAAGATAAAGAATTTAACGAATCAAGTGCGTGCAAAGGTATGACACCTTTGTACGCACTAAGCATAAGGATAAAGAATTAAACGAATCAAGTGCGTGCAAACGTATGACACCTTTGTACGCACTAAGTATAAGGATAAAGAATTAAACGAATCAAGTGCGTGCAAAGGTATGACACCTTTGTACGCACTAAGCATAAAGATAAAGAAACAAACGAATCAAGTGGCTCAATTGATGCGTAATACTACCGTATTACGCTACATTCTAAAAACAAAACCAAAAAAAGCTTTCAAATCATGCCATCGATCGATTTCAGTGATTGTGACTTTTTTAGGGGAAATGACCAAAACAATTAAAAATAAACCAAAACAATGATTTATATAAATATATTCGTTACCTGGATTAAAAAAACTGCCGCCTCCACCCCCTTAAAAAAATGTATTTAACAAATAACAATTAGTTTGATCTTGTTTCATTGAGAATTACATTTTATTTTTTTTTTAATCGAAAGTATTTTACCGCTGGTTTTGAATAATTACTAGTTGTTACAAAAGTCAAAAAGATAAAATGAAAGCTTTATTTGTTTTCATATTAAAACTGCACCAACATTTTCCAGTGATAAAAAGACAGATGAGCATTAATCAAAACTGCTTTGACAATTTATTAAAAAGAAAATCAGATTCATAAACATAACGTTTTTTTGGACATACATAGAAGAGAATGGTCTTCTCCGTTTTTGTTACTTTTCTGGTAAACATATACCCTTGTCTTTGTAATAATATATAATTTTTCATGTTTCGAGCAATTTTAGGTTTTGCTAAATAAATGGATTTCGCAATAGATTTTTGGATTTTTAAAGAGATTTTTTAAGTAGTCCTCAATGGCTTTCCAAAATCAATTAAACGTATTTTTATGTTACATTAATAAAATGTTTTGTCAATTCTAAATTTTAAGTGTTTACCTGGTCTATAACCTCCATTACCAAAACCTCCGTTACCATAGCCTCCGTTACCATAGCCTCCATTACCATAGCCTCCATTACCATAGCCTCCATTACCATAACGTCCTCCTCCAAATCCTCCGAAGGTGAGGAAAGGGCTAGTGAGGGTTGTGGAGAAGAACGAGAGGAAGCAGAAGAGGAACAAGATTGAAATCTTCATGCTTAAAAACAACATTTTGAGCTTTTAAATACTCAGAGAGGTTTTGCCCCCCCCCCCCCTTATATTGTAATAAAACAGGATAGGGTTAATACAAATATAAGAGGCTTTTTTCGTTTTTTATTCCCTTTTCACTATTGGTTGATGTTGATCGTATGAGCTTGTCAGTTTTGAAACATTTAGGGGGTTTGACCAGTTGCACTGCTTTGCAGACGATTTCGGTATTCCTTACACACACTCTTTTGGTATAGACACACAACATGATTACAGTCAAGGAAATTGCTGAACAATGTTGTCAATTATAATTAGGCTTGAATAACGAGTAGTTTATTGTAAACTTTAATTAAATTATATTCTTTGCATGGAAATTTGGCATATAGTGTTGACTTAAATATATAAATAATATATTACATGTATTTTAAACTTATTTTTAAGTAAACAATAAACAATAAACAAATGTAATCCCATAGACTGTACAAATACCGAGATTCTTAAATATTGTATATACCTACAGTACACACCTTCGGTTCGGTATTTCTTACACACACTCTTTTGGTACAGACACACCCCCATGACGTTTCCGCCCCCTGGGTTTGACGAGTTTGAGGTTGAAAGTGTTTCACAAAAATGTGAGTTTTAAATAAACTATATTGCAAAATTCTCGATAAGTTTTCTTATATTACATTATGCGAATTATTTTCTAGAAATATTAACCAAAATGAGTTTTCAAAACGAAAAACGATTTTACTAATTGTTTTGAAGATTCATTTTGGTTCATATCTTTGCATAATATAATAAAAGCAAACCTTTCTAGTATGCAATTTTGAAATATATGTTTCTTGTGGAGTCTAACTTAAAAGTCTAAAAACGTTGAATATTTATAAACGGACCTCACACGGGCAGCCGTAGTACATTTGAATTTCCAAGCCTGGTCAACCTTTCCGGACCCAATTTGTACTGTTCCTAGCTCTATGGACAGGACTAGCCGGTGCAACAAGGTTGACGAGGTCAAACTTTATAGTTCATATAGGTTGAATTTACTTTTACTAAAGGGGCAGAGGTGCGTGCTTAAAATGAGGCCCACTAGTGTCAGTTAATCGGAAGTCGGAAATCTATCAAATCATGAGACCTATAAACATACTGTCAACGTAATATAACTGAGCCTTAGTTTACAATGTTATGAATGCTCAAATCCGAATGGCGCCCATTCATAGACATGGGTGTGTTCTGCTTTTTTATTTCGTTCGTTCATCGTTCGAACGATCCATTTCCTTCGTTTTTTTCAATCGTTAAAAAAAATTGATTTAATGTGTTCTCAAAATATCGTTTACCATCCATCTATTTTAATCGCTTTCTTACTAAAAGATCGTTTAGTAAAATCGCTGATTCATAAGAATTTTTCTTTCAGTTAAGATAAGAAAGTTATTTCAAAATTTGTTTGGTAAAAAATACTATCGTTTTTAAATATTACAAAAAATCAGTTCGTTCATTATAAAAACTGTATATGGTTTTTTTCAAGTTTGTTTTTGTTTTTTATAATACTAATTTTGTCATTTCTCTGAACGATCAATTTCGTTCCTCTAACGTTAGTTTTTTTTACTAAACGACAGATTAAATTCATTAAAAATTTTGTTAGATCAAAAATACTATGCCCATCTCAACCCATTAGTACTTTAAACGAAATAAAGAAAGTCTTGTGTTAAAATGTATAGGCAAGAATTTTATTCAATGATAACTAAAAATTCCTTTTTGGTAAATACCTTGTCTTGTCTTAGTGCTGGGTTTCACTGTTAAACTAACTAGATTATTTGCATGTAATGTATTTATATAAATTGTTTAGACCATGCATGGTTTTTACTTAAAGAGACAAATAAATTTCAGACATATCTAAATAATTGTACATTTAATTCTTAATGATATCTATATGTTTCGAACGCTATGATCCCTTATTTAGAAAATAATCTAAAAATCTTTAAATTTTATAGAAATGACTGGCTGTGCATATTTGGTTACTGACTTAATGCAAACACTGGAAATCCAAATAAATCTACAAATTTCAAATCACTACGTAAATTACAATGGGTACATTTCGTTTTTAAACTATACAAAATATCGACGTAAGTAAATTAGTATTTTTCTATTTTTCAAAATTGTCGTAAAAGTGTTGTAAAGTGTTGTAATTTGTAATTTTTGTTTTTAAAAATGTGCCCAAATTTTTTTAGGAAAAGACCATTAATTTAGTAAAATATTCTTATTTCACTTCTTATTTAGAGAATGGAAAAAGACGACAGTCAGCTTTAATGTTATCATATGTTGGGTACTTTGGACCAAAATTAAATTACCAAATCTTCTTAATTTTTTAGACGTGCATTGAAAACAAAATAACATGTTTTGAAATTTTAAAATTGGCTTGACAAACTATAACCAAAAACTTACTTTAAAGAAAGTTTTTGCAAAAAATAAAAGGGAGCCAGGCTACTAATTTTCCTGTGACGTCTTTCATTTTTTACAACAGTCCTTTTAAACTAATGTATTCCAACAAAAGTACATTATTTGTGGTGTTCGATTATATTCTGGGAATCTGTTTGTCTTTTTAAAAAATAAGGTGACTCAGCAAGTTTAATTGAATTCAAGTAAAGGGAATGTAAGCGTAATTTTAAGTGGCCCTCCATGCAAAGATGGCAATATAATGTTTATCTCTCAAATATTGCTCGGATTCCTGTAAATCTGGGATTGTATACAAATTGTGCACTCGCGTACGTCGTGAACTCAACTCAGCTGACGTTACTTTTAAAATTAGAAAGTATGAATTCATTTTCTGATTTTCTTGTATTTTCTAGTATTTTCTGGTATTTTCTGGTATTTTCTTGTATTTTCTGGTATTTTTATTATATTTTCTTGTATTTTCTTGTATTTTCTTGTATTTTCTGGTATTTTTATTATATTTTCTTGTATTTTCTTGTATTTTCTGGTATTTTCTTGTATTTTCTGGTATTTTCTGGTATTTTTATTATATTTTCTTGTATTTTCTTGTATTTTCTTGTATTTTCTGGTATTTTCTTGTATTTTCTGGTATTTTTATTATATTTTCTGGTATTTTCTGGTATTTTCATTATATTTTCTTGTATTTTCTGGTATTTTCTTGTATTTTATTAAATTTTCTTGTATTTTCTTGTATTTTCTGGTATTTTCTGATATTTTCTGGTGTACAAAGTTACAAAGTTACAATTTTATATTTCACTTTTCCATATTTAAATGTAATACCATGCTTGTTTGTCTGTTTGTCCGATCGGGCCCAAATTTTGTGTGGGACCTCACAAGACTCCTGCAGGGAAAGTTGATGAATGCTCAAAATTACAAAAAATGAAAATTTGAAAATGCGGAAAAAATATTATGAAATCCGCGAACTTTTTTTTGGCTTTTGTTTCATATTGTACAAAGAGAAGATGCTCACAGATAGAGCCACAATGAACGAAACTCCTAACTTTCCTTTGCAATCCAATGTCGTGAACCATTGATATTTCAAACTATGGATGGAATCTCTTAGATCAATACAAGGACAGTTATTTCAGAAGTGTACGCATCTTTTGTACTGCAGTGTACTGTCTCTGGGCAGTAATGTAAACACAAGACGGATGTCAAAGCCTGACATGAGATTCATCTTTCACATAAAAAAATCAATGAAATATTCTGGTCATAGGAAACTATTATGTGAATTATCAAAATTATCAAATTTAATGCTTTTAACCTCCTCGGATACTAAACGAACACTGATGAATTCCGCCCAAAGAGAACTGATTTCAATATGTACGCAGAGTATACACGACCGCAATTAACTTTCCTTGCATTACACCCTGGCCTTGGATCAAATAATCTAAGTCTGAAATATCAAAGGTTCACAACATAAGGTTGTGAAAATATAAGGATTAGAAAATTTTAGTTTCTGACAAATACTCAATTCCTTTGCATTGCTCATACTTGGGGTAAATATAAAACTAGAGCAGCTACGAGATTACAATGTCCTTTCAGTATTTTCTCATAAATTTCTGTGTAGTTAAGTGTGGTAACCTAATACGCTAACATAACTTACAAGTATTTTCTCTT